>NC_060958.1:9736936-9811936 GCF_910589235.1 Vespa crabro | reverse complement strand
ATAATAATCATGGTCTATGGTAGCAAATTGAATTCAATGATATTTAATTCTATTCGAACATTTTGAACCGTCATATGTCGTGCATGCGAATATGAAACGTTTATCTAGTAATATATTATTATGTTACGATGGAGTGGTTAATTTAATTGAAACTTACCGCATGAACGACATGACATATCAAAATTTTGGTAAATTTCTAATGGCCAGTATAATTAATCATTATTTTGTGGTAATATAATATTTATATTTAGGATAATAGCATTCTTATTATAACTTATTTATTAAATATCCTTATAATTATGATAATAACATTTATAATCGCAAACTTTCCTCACTATTCTTGCAATTTTTCTTGCTTTTTAAACGTGTAATCATAGTTGCAAATATCATGCTTACGTTAAACGAAAAGTTAAAAGTAGGTGAGAGCAGTCATGATTTTGCGTCGAATTTCCAAACGGGGTCGCGCATAATTCATACCAGCAAGTTGTCCCAGACACTTTCTTGACCTCACAGAGATAAGCCGGAATTAATGCATTCATCGTGTACGCCAATGAACATATATATGCATTAGCTAATGCTTTGCTTATTGCATTAATTAATTCGTTGTAAATAATATGAATCGAATTATTTTCATCCCCATTCATTGTTATAGCTTTAGATTTAACAAATAAATAGTTCTATGTTATATATAATAATGAATTAGAGAGGTAGCTTGCGATTGCGTGTACTTTGGCAGGCGTAGCATAAAGCTATAGATATATACGGAGTTCTAACTTCATTTCCACGTTATCCTTAATTAGGTTAAAATCGTTGCAAGATCCCTATTGTTGGGCCAATGTTGGTGGAACACATTTACATCTGACATTTTCCGATAGAATCGATTCGATTGCGATATTTTCCATTGTTTGATAGATTTTTACCAATTATTTTATCAATAAATAATTATCATGTAATTTTAATTTATCTTTTCAAATACGTGACAATAAAACGGCGCTTTTATCAATGCGCATATCATTAGCTTAAAATAATCATTATATATGTATTAACAAACGATCGAATCGTTATATCTATGTATATCGAATTTGGGTTAATCTTTCCATGTGAGTTATAATTATCTCATAGACCTTTAATGAACGATTTCGGACATCGAAATCATTATTAAATTGTATAATCGTGTTTTAATTACTTAATTAGGACGAGTTGAATTTTAATTGTACGGTTAACGAGATTTTGTTTTTGTTTGTTTTAAACGCTTGTTTTTCAAATAAAATGAGAGAGAAAAAAAATACTATGGAAAATTTATATAACACTCGTTACACGAGCTTTCCAACGCGTTCATTAATATGGAACGGCGAACGTATGAAGTTCATAGTAGATAGATACGCGTTCGGGCGGTTCCATCCAGGTGCAACGACATTTCGGCAGTTAATCGCTTTAGAGGCATCACAAGGCGCTTAAATGCAGTAACTCAGGGGGAGTGCAGTTGCATCCCTGATTCTCTTCCCTAATAACTCCTAATTGAATCAGTCTATCGTATCGATGTAACATCGCGAATTTATTACCATCATTAATAATGTGTTCGATATATAGAACCTTCTCTCTCTCTCTCTCTCTCTCTCTCTCATAAAAATTTTTTCGTGGAAACAATTCGATAGATACAGAATATTAATTGCATGGATCACAAGCGATGCTAGCTCGTAGTTAGTTGCATATTAGGTATATTCGATCGATATACCATCGGTACCATGAGAAATGCTATTCAATTAATTGATCATTCGTGTAAGGCAGCTAATCTGCTCGTGATCGAACTTTGCAAGTATTTCATTCAATTTGACCGACGCTCGATGAGTTTAGGTTAATTAGAGTTACGATTAAAGGCTCAATCGATTTACGAAATGTCAGTTTGATATATGGGCCAACGTAGATCATACTCTTGTCGAATTTCGAGAAATTATGGACGTCGTATTAAATAGTTCGTGAAATTTGTATTAACAATTGTTAATTCCATGTTCTCGATCATCCCTTATCTTTTCCTTTTTGTCCTTACCTTTGAATTTTTTGTTCGCGAAGTACTAATTCCTTTCCATTCGAGATCTCCTTTTGCACTTAACGCGCTTTCCTAGTAAAAACCACGAAAAGCGATGGAGAGTAATGGCTTTAAAAACCTCATGGGAAAAGGATGCGGTCGTCTTTTTTCGAGATGAAGAATTCAGGACGAAAAGAGGCGAAGAAAAGGATTTTTGTCGTTCGTAAAAGTAAGCAGCTTACGACTGGTGCGTTAACATTTTTATACTTTTTAAGCAGAAAATGTTAAGATTGAGTATTATATGTTCAAGGAAAACAATTATTATAAAGAGAATATCATTATCTCAAGAAGAAAAGAAAAAAAAAAGAAAGAAAAAAGAAAAAGGAAAAAAAAAAAATAGAATGATTGACAGAGAATTATTGCACGTAAAATACTTAATCAACTTTATAGACCTTTTTTTACAAGAAAAAGTCATTAGATCTAGCTCAATACCTATATTTTTGCCCTTTCTTTCGACAAAGAATAGTGACTCCCTAACTAAGAGTACCGCAGCACTCAGCTTCTAATCTACTTCATTCAAGTTAGAGAAAAACAGACCCTGCCCGATAACTTTCATTATGAGAATTCATTGTTTCTCAAGACTTTAATTCTATCATAAACGTTAATGGAACATCGCATTGATATCATTCATAATGTTTAAATCGAAAACATTATGATCGTAAAGAAGTTCAATGAATATTTCTTATGAAGACTAGTTAAAGGGGAATGAACGATCAAGGGATAATAATTGATCGGCAAAATTAAAGGGAGAAAAAAAAACCCCGTATGCTACCTCGTCGGAAAATTATATTTATATTCGTCATGTATAATCAATGCGTATCAACGATAAGCGCATTGATTCATCCCATGATTCCAACGAGCGAGCCAATTGGGAGTTGCGAGATTAATGTGCGAGATGGATGTATTCAATCATGGCCGCGTATGTCTCTGCAAGATATTCTGCTCGTCCACTGGAATATAATGTAAAATTAAAAGATAGAAAGTTTTTATAAAAAAAAAAAGGAAATGTGGCGAAATGAAAAAAACAAAACAAAAAAGGATAAGAAAAGTCAAAATAATTTCTACGGTCGAAATGATCGATTAGCGGGTTTGCCTTTATCGAAAATTGATTAACGTAAAATCACGTTTCCGACCTGGCCGACTCTTCATCCTCTTCTGATATAGTACGTGAAAGGATCTAATCCGCGCGACAGACGAGGCTTATCTCCAGAGCTGAAGAGAGTAATTTCTAGAGGCTTTACTTGATCTCCGCGGTCATATCGTCTAAGGCAAGTGTATCAGTTCGTTTTCTATTAGCGTGTCATTTTTTCTGTCAAATGACGGCATGATTAAAAATAAACTAAATGGCTACGTAGATATCTATGTATGTATTTATGTATGAATGTATATACATAAATACATAAATACATGCATACGTATCCTTTTCGAACGTGTCGAAGAGGAATTGAGTGGAGTGTGTTGGCAGCCTACATTATAGGACGAGATTGCTATACCATCGCACGTATCTAAGCCGCTTATAAACCCTTCGTGCTCTCTGACCATTCCAAAGGAACGCTCGCCTCGGAATTTCGTGTCGCCGCAAGTGGCTTCGTTAAAATGTATCGCCATAACGCTTTTCGAGTTGGAAAGGCCACGGGAAATCTGGCAAATATGTTTAGGTCGCGAGAATCACTTATGCGTTTCATTAAATTAAATCCTTGTATCAAAATGTCCGATACTTTCGAACGACGAATTATCGGCGAGAATGTTCTGCGGATTATTAATCATCCCGAGAATTCGACATTTTTTCAATTTATTTTCTAGTTTCCTCTTTCTTTATTCATAAGGAAAGGAGGATGTTACGAAGCATCGAAGAACGGCGTGAAAAGAGATGTCGGATAAAAAAGCCGTAAGAAGAGTTCACCGAGAGAAAGGGAAGAACTTCCCGAGAGAAACGAAAAGGAAAAAAAAGGCTCGGGCAATCTCGAGTGGGAGTAGAAAAAAGAAAGAGTAGATTTTTTCACGGTTTTGCAAGAAATACATATGTCTATTTACATGGATGACATATTTAGTAATCTCTCGAGAGAAGCACATATCATTAATAGATATCGGTATGGTATCACCATTATCACTATCATCAACCCTACCATTTCCCTTTATGATCTTTGTCATTCTTTGGATCGCTAAGTTGAAAGAGGAGAGGTAGTGGTTAAAGAGAGTGCGACAACGAAGGAACTGGTGAACACATCGAGCGTTTAAGACGACCTTTAAGACTTCGTCTTCTGCCTTTGATTTCCCAAAGGGTTCTATCGATGGTACACCGATCCAACGTTCTCTGAGATCGATACCTCTCGTATTTCGGTAGTATGTGGCACGCTACGAAGACGTCCAACGACGATGTGCCGTTGGGAGCACTTTGTGCGAGCCATAAAGCGACGCCCGATTGAATTAGCTTCTCCGTGTCTAGGCTTTAGGAAGATCACTTGGTTGGTACTCTGCATCCTTTCTCCCTCCCTCCCTCCCTTTCTATCTTTTTCTCTTTCTATTTCTCTCTCTCTCCCTCTCTCTCTCTCTCTCTTTTGGTTTGCTCGCTTTACCTTGACCACGATTTTTGATCTTATGAAGCTTTTGGACAAAAGCTCGAATTCTTCTTTTTCGAAACGTACCTATCGATTATTTTGTCTTATGGATATCTTCTACTCCTCGCTATTTTTAACATTGTTCAATTTTTTTTATCGTTGTAAGGAATCGTCTCTAATGATTGATTACGATTTATTATTTATCTTTCTCTCTAACAACAAGTATATGTTTTTTTTCTTTACTTGCATACATTTGCATTCATATTTTCATATTATACTCTATTCATGGAGCGTTCCATTATGGATACGAGATGTCACGGCTCCGAAACGTGGATTTAATATCTGGAGAAGTTCTTGGAAATTGCTACGTATGTATGTGTGTATGCAACTACGAGAACGTTTATGGACAATGGACTTTGGCACTATGCCGTGAAAATTGAGTGTAGATTGCAGACGAGACGAAATGCGAATCGCATATTGCCGCAAGCCACTTTGCGAACTTTGCAAGCATGCATGCACTCTTTCCCTCATTTTCTGCTACTATAGAAACGAGCAGAAAGTCAAATAAAGTTTCATAAGCTTTTATTTCGTGACTTTCGATGGGTAAAACAAAATGTTCGTAGATATATAGGTATATTGTGTAATTACATGCATGTAAATGGTTCGTATCATGAAAATTTTATTTACGTATATATACGTACATGTATCGTGCTATATATTAGAGGGAAGGATATCGCGGAGATGCTGTTCTAACAGCTCTTAACTCTCTCTCTCTCTCTCTCATACACACACATCTCGAATCAATAGGTTTCGAGCTTTGAAATGAATCGATGTCGTAAAATGATGGCATTCGTGTTCATCTGCATTGTCTTAGAACAAACAAAGGAGCGACTGGACTGACCCGATTAATCGGAATTTGACGCGTTATCGGCTCATTAAAATTTCTTCAAATAGAGTTGGCATATGTAATATGATAAAAAAAAAAATATATATATATATATATATATATATATATATATCATGTCCTACTTCTACGAATAAAAATCTTCGGGATAGTAGATATCGTTCCAGATATGTGATATTCAAGAAGAAATGCGTTACCTTTCAAATGCGTCGAAACGTCGTAGGCTTCGTTTTTAAGTCGGTGATATGAACGTACTCCGAAGGAAAAGGTATCTATCTCTTCTTTGAAACTTAGAAGAAGACAGTGTCACTTATACTTCACTTTGTATAATTCTATGAATATCGTACTACGTATTAGTGGCATATCTAATCCATATAATGACTCCTTCCATAGTTGTTCAACTGTTAACTCTCTGTCAGTAACTTCGTTCTCATAATAATTACTACATCACATTAGGAAGTTTCCTATACAATGAGACAGGGAAGAAATAGATCTAAATTCTGGTTTTAGAAAAGCTTAAAAGATTCGAATAATTTGATAATCATTGCATTTATGTATTTTGTCGTATCTCGTTCTTAGTTTCATTCACGAACATTTTCAAGAATTTATTGCTGAGGTACCTTTCGTTAATTCGAATCAATGAAATCTTTTTCTTCGCGTTTTCGCGTGTCACACGAAAGGAATATCGTGAGGTGTACTTATCTTACCGGTTATCTATGTACCTATGATTAGATCGATCAAAGGCCAAGGACGAGTTATATCGCATTATCCCTTGGAACTGGGTTCTTTACATTTGTAATTAACATTCCTATTGTCGTGATATCTCCATCTAACTTCGCAGATGCCCTGTATCGATAAATCAATGTAGTTACGTTCATCGCAAAGATTTATCGATCGATGATGAAGGATTCCATAATAGCATTGCTGTCAGCAAGGGAAAGACAACATTCGTAAAATCAATAACATTGAAATATGGTAATGATTCGAAGTGTTTATATAATACTCGTTAGTGACACGTCGAAAAGAAAAATCATCGAATCGTCTGTTGGTGATAATGATCGTTGTCGTCGCGTATGCCACGCGTGAAATAAAAATCGTTGGGTGGAAAAGAAAAGTGGGTCATCGAAATATCGCTTATGATTTTCGTCCAAGCTTTCGATTCGAATGCTTTTACAGATATCGTTTTATTTGAGAGTTGAAAAAAAAGATTTTAAATGAATCAACGATAATTCGCGAGGAAAATATGTTTATTAAGCATTCTATAACAAAAAGAAAAAGAGAAATTGAAGGAGAAAAAGATAACACAATAACGAGTCGATAACGATAATCGAGAATTCACGATCGATCCCTTCGTTCGCTGTACGTGTTCTGCATTATGCTGACTTGACTGTGACCTTTTACTATGCAAATGTTGAAAGATCTGGTCCGAGTTAGCGAAGACGGATTCATTTCCGAATCTTTTAAAAGGAGAAGTCGAAATCCCAGATCAACAGAATCTCTCGTTTCTTTCCCTACATTTATACTTCAAAGAAGGTTTATATAAAGTTTATTCGAATGTATAGGTGTGAGAAAGATCCAAAGAAAATAACCGAAAATAAAAAGCTTCGAACTTTTCTCGTATGTACTTTAAAGCACAAAAGCGACCATCAACCATAAGAGATGACGTGAGGTACGATCTATCCAAACATGTGGATTTTAAAATGCACGTATAATGGATTTTTAAAATCGATTTGATGTTTATCGAATAATTTTGTTTCTATCATGAATTGGGAACACAGGACTTTGTCAGTCTTTTATGTGTATGCCATATTGAACGAGGTCGTTCTGAAAGGTTCGCATCGTATTTTCAGAATCTCGTCTTCGGTTGGAAACGGCTTCGAAGTTTGATGAAAGGAAAGCTCGATAGGAAAGTTACATGGTCGGTAGGACGAAGGTTTTATGCAGATCGTAATCCTTACTTGAGGAAAAATCGATCAGGGATGCGCTCGTTGATAAGAATCTGTATGGTACTGTGAAAAGTTTTACGAACGAATGATTTAAAAAAAAAAAAGAAAAAAATAAAATAAAAGGAAAAAGAACAAAGAAAAAAAGAAAAAGAAAACATGTTTGCTAGAAATTCGAAAGTCTTTGTTTTTCTTCTTAAATAGTTCTTGTAATTAGTTTCAAAGAAGAACAAGGATATAAAAGCTCGAGTTATACGTTCGCGGTTCCCGTCATTTGGTCTATGCTGAATTTCATCAAAGTAAATTTCCCGTTTTCTATATTGATCAAATTTTCTATATCGTTCAATTATTCCACGATACATCATATGTGCACTTTGAAGTGACTCATCTTTGATCGATCCTAACTTCTGCCAAGATTTCAACCGGTATGCTCTCGAAAGCCCTTAATATCTTACTCCGTTCGAGCGAATTGTTAAGCCGACTAACTCCTGACCTAATTAATCGTAGATCCACGAATTTATCGTAAACTTCTCCAATATCGTTATTGAATGTCTATCATTCGATTTATACAATATTATCGTTGACTCGAGACACATTGAATATAAACGTGCCTCCTTAGCTACTTCGACAAAATAAAATAATTTCCATGTCGTAAAAGCCTACCTATTCTCATTGGTAGATAAATATGAGAATTCTCGAAAAAAAAGAAAAAAAAAAAAAAAACAAAAAACAAAAACTAAATCGTATCCACTTCCATTGTCTCAGATTTAGAGATTTCATTTCTGAAGGTCCACGAGATAGAATCGAGATAGGGTTGCCCAATAAACAACAAATGGGATTAAGTCCTCGAGATAGGATTGGAAAGGAAAGAGCAAACAAGAAAAAGAAGGAAAAGAGAAAGTTGGCGTCAACAAGAGAATATCATTTAATTAGATTTTTCGCAATGACCCCAAGGCAATGCCATAATTGTCACTCAAGGCTCTAGATTAGCTACAAAAGATTTCTCAATTGTGTCTAAATGATCTGCGCTTATATCCAAAACTTATTCCATTCGTATGATCGGAAAGATGAACCGAGCGAAGAGAGTTCGTATTTCTGATATTTGGAAAAATTACAAATCGATATTCAATGGTTTCTCATAAATAAACGGAGATGGTGGAATAGCGCTTGATATCGACTTCACTTACTTATTACATTAGGGAGGTCGTTCGAAGTGGGAATTGCAAAATAATATTTCTACGTATAGTATGTATGAATTTCTCATACTGTATAACATATGCGATTACGAACAGAACTTCTCGTGAATGTTAAATATTCTCTGGCAACATTTAAACTCTTTATCTTACTGACGAAAATTTTCTCATAAAATTTGTATTCCAACACTCGTACGGTAGCCTTTACGTTAATTATATGCAAATATTATATGTTTTGTGAAGTGTGGCAAAGAGAGAATGTTGAGGAACTTTCGAAAAGTACAAAGAAAAGGTTTAATACCTAAAACGTGAACGTGTTTCGACGTTGGCGAAACTGATATTAAATTTACAAGGAATCCTTTTAACTGTTTACGATTTTGCTACGTTGAAAAGGATGTAAAAAATGGATGGGATATGAAAAATGTATTAGTCGTTGTTCAACGAAAATCCTGTATGTGTATGTAGCTCGTATCAGGTTTGTTTCGTGTTGAATCTTCCAACAGTTTGAAAGAAAAGAAAGAAAAAATGAAATTAATACGCTTTCTATATGTAGATGTATATTTTTCATGGATGCATTAAAATCGTGAATCTTTTCGATATTTCGCTTACCGCGAAACGCTCATAAAAGTCGTTCCAGCAAGTTTATTTCGCTCGTAATACTTAACGTCCAAACATGATACGAAACTTGATAAATCTGAGGGCTAGCGGATAAAAAAGGGTGTGTGTGGGTGTATGATATTTAAATAATTATATCGTCGACATATATAAATATATAGTATACGTACCCATATACGAGGGGATTATTATCCACCATTATATTAAACTAGACGAACGGATTATATTTGCTCGGTAATAATAATTATCGTTCGCAACGCGACTAAGGGAGAGTTTCGTTGTCAGTTTATAATGACTTTTAATAAAGGGTAAAAAGAGTTGTTAAAAAATGTATTACTTTGATCATTTTATATGAACTCGTTCCTTTTCATTGCAGGATTTCAATTAAATTGCAATCAAAAGTACGAATAATTCGTACAAATGTGAAATGTTAAGAATCGTTCATTTATTCCTATACTAATGTATGTCATGAATTAGATGTGATTACATTTAGTAGTGAGAGATTATTGTCATTAACGCTCGTTACTTTTAATTCAATCAGTAATACGCTCGTTCAGGAAGTTATAATTTTTAACGGAGAAAAAGATAACATGGATCTACAGTTTTCATGATAAATATAATACGCTTCAAATATTCTTGTGTCAATACTTTCGACGTAATGTTTATCTTCATTTCGTCTGATGGAGTCGTGGCTGTAAAGCAAACTAAAAAAGAGAGAAAGAGAAAGAAAAAGAAAAAGAGAAACATGAATTCAGCTGGTGAATCGTAAAATTTCGTGGTCTTCTTCGTGTGGTCGGTACTCGACTTATCCTTATTTTTCTTCCTTGACGTGGAAATATTAAATTCACTGACATAACTCTTACAGAATTTCGTTTCTTTTTTACATCGCATCTTTTTATTAAATGCTTGCTCTCGGAGAGCGAGCGCCAACGATAAAATACGGAAAGTCTCGTTTCACAGGTTGGACGAGTCGAGATAAGAGATGAGATTTGTGCAATGGAAGATATCGGGGTTTTTCGACTTCCATTCGACTCGATTTCTTTAACTTTTTTCTTTTTGTTTAATTTCTTTTTATTTATTTTTTTTATTTATTTTTTTTTTATTTTTCTTTTATTTATTTATTTTTTTTTTTTCTATACAAAAACGACCAACGAGAGCGAGTCGATTGTGCTATAAATACATGCACACGTGTATCCATGCACAGAATGGTATTAAGTAGAATTCGAACTAACGATTTCAGGAGTGGAAATTAGCAGGAACCCGTGCTAATTTGCCACCGAGAGTGGAATTTATTTCCGCCTGACCTCTTTCCTCTTCATCTTTTCTTTTTTTTTTTCCGATTAATTCACTCTCACGAACATAACATACCGCTCAGTCGAATTCATTTCTTTTTTATTTTATTTCATTTTGTTTTTTCCAATTTCACTTTGCTTCTAATTAAGTTTATCACTCTTCGTAGAAATATATATATATATATATATATATATATATATATATATATATAGGATTCAAAATATAGTTATCTACATATAGTTCAAGATCTCTTCTTATTTACATTTAAAGTAGATAGTTGAGTTATCATAGCATTAAGAAAAGTAACTTCGTATATTCGTCGAATACTTGAACGAACGATCGATTTATTCGAGCGTTAAGAGTACTAGGACCGTTTCGTGTAATCATTTATCTTCCATTCAATTCCTCGGGCCATTCGATCGTTTATTCATAGCATTCTGAAAAGCGATTTTCATAGACTTGCGAAATAATTAACGAGCGATACGATTTATGATATAGATATATAGAAAGGAATAATATAAATATATAATAACTACGAACGTGTCGTAACATATTACGTGAAAGTATATTTGAATCGAGAAAATATGTTTTTCGATTTTCAGATGAACTTTTGAAACAAATCCGCGGTCGTCATTGAAAAGTCTCGGGGTCTCATTGTTGATCAACAAACAAAAGAGACGACCCTCTATCGCTTCTCTCTCTCTCTCTCTCTCTCTCCCTCCGGTATTATCGTGCTTTCATAGTAGGAAACCACTTGTGGCTCGGTGCTCGCATTACGCACAACCTTTGATTTATTACGGGAGAAGTAGCAGAATGGTGAGTTCCTTTTCTTTTTAGGTTCTCGCGTTATTTTTGCTTCTCGCGTACTTCCCTTTTCTTTTTCTTCTTCTTCTTCTTCTTCTTCTTATTTTTCTCTGTCGCTGTTCTTTTAAAATAGTTCATTCTATGAGAAACATCATTATCATCGTAATAAAAGTTTCACATAAGACTGTTTGAAATTATTCGTTCTAGCGTTAATTAATAAATCGTAATACTGCAACAGAGCTCGGAGTTGCGGTCGAAGCCTTGCAGAGTTATACCAGAAAGCGGAAAGATTAATTTGGCAAGCCGCTACGTGTACAATCATACCAACTTGTACGTACATACGCCATTACTCATACTCAAACGTTTCTACGAGATGAATAATTCAGAAGCGAACGAGAATCACACTGTTGGATTTTAGAAAGCTTCTCGACGCTCGTTATTCTCGCCCTTGCAACTTCTTTTTTTTTCTTGTTTTTTTCTTTTTTCTTTTTTCTTTTTCTTTTTTTCTTTTTTGTTTTTCTCCTCTGTTTTGTTACGTCACAATTTCATCGACGCAACTATCGAATGAAATTCGATAGCAAAGATCGCTTGTCGAAATACGACTATATTGTTAGACAAAGATATCGTGTCACATTAATTCGAAAAGGTTCATCCTATCAAATCGTACAAAGTGCAATTTCGAAGAAAGCCATGCCGAGTTAAAAAGCGTAAATTAAAGGAAGCTTTTCGGCTTGTTCCAGTCCATAAAACAATGAGTAAATCTCAATAGCTTTTGAAATTCAAGTCCTCACGGTAGCATCCTTTTTATCATCCTTTCTGATACACAACGTTGTACCTTTATGAGAGGACATCGTCGCTACCTCTTTTTTCTTTGATTCCTTTGAAATACCTAATCTCATCGATCTATCTGAGAGGAATACCTTCCTTCGGAGATAATAATTTGATTAATATTTTTATAAGGACTGGGATAATAATGCGATTATTTATATATGTATTCCTTGGTTGTCATTCCTAATAATTAATCGATAATTGTTAGGAAAGAAGACATGAATATCATAAATAATGAATAAAAAAATTCTCGATTAATTAACGAGTTTCTTTATGTCGTCGAACTTTGTAATATCCAGTATAAATTCGTTCGATAACGATTACGTAGTCTGTTTTCTTGAAATGATAACGAAATCGAAGCCGTGCGATTAAAAGTTCTCTCTGGTGATTCATATTTGCAATGCAAATGTCGGCTTTATTATAAAAACACGTTCGACTATGAAATTTCTCCGTGATCGACGGATATTTCATCATGGACGTCCCGATATGAGAGTCATTGATGCATGTAGGTATTCTGCACATCTGTGTCGGCTATACGCATACAGCTGTGTAACGAGTTAGAGCGAACCAGTCGGTTGACCTCCTCAAAATAATAATTAAACAAAAAACAAGATTGAAACATGCGAACCAATCATACGATTTTCGTTTAATAATCTGCATATTTCATCAGCAGAATCTGCAATCACTTTCGAAACAAGTTTTTTCTAATGTCAGCAGAAATGAAAAATCAATGCGCGAAATTTATAGTGTTTCAAACGTGACTTTTCAATAGAAAAGTTTGCTGGATCGTATCATTGTTTATCCAAGAATTTAATGACAGGAATACTTATTTTTATTTTACGATGTTGGAAATATCAGCTTCGACGTTAAATGAGATTCATGGAGATGTCAATTTTATATAGGGAGGATAGAAAAAAATCGAAATAGAAGTTGAACGTATTCGGTTAAAAAACTTTTATATCCGTGGAGGATTTAAAATGGTAGCGTCTTTGGTTCCTAGGGTTCTTGATTTTAGATGTCAGAAGCTCGATGTAGAAGAATATAAAGATTCTCGATAAGAGAGGCATTTTCTATTTATACAGTCTGTTCTCTTTTTTTTTTTCTTTTGTTTCTTTTTTCCACTCCTTTTTCTAGTGCTTAACAATCAAGCAAATTTACTGGTTGTATGACACGCTCATGAGCTCTTTGAAATTTTCTATAAGCTGCAAAGAGAAAAAGAAAGAAAGAAGATGAAGAGAGAGAGAGAGAGAGAGAGAAAGTTAAATAAACGTGTTTTTCAGAGTTAAGTGAACAAGTAGTTACGTTCGTCTGTATAATGTGTGATATTGTAATTTTCTTTTCATAATTTATTAACGTCATCTTAAAGTCCGTATAGATATAATGTAAATTACAATATTCCATTAACATGACAACTTTTATGTTTTATCTACCTTAATTATATTTTTTCACCGAAGCAAAGAAAAATATCGAAAATGTCGTTTTCTTGCATGCACAATTTTATTGGTGCTAGAGAGACATCGTCTCTTTTTTTATATCTCTGTTTATAACATTTCATGATTTATCATCGAAAGATAAATTGTATTTTTACTCTTGCAATTACATTGAATGAATAACTTTTTGTTTAAAAATTGGGTATTTTCATTTCGTGAGCGCAGACCATTGGTAAAATAAATAATAAAACTTTTCATTCGTTTGAAAGAATAACATAATGTTCTGACAGATAGGATACTATTGGCAAAATTTCATTTAACTCAAGTAGTTACCTTTTTTCTTCTTCGATCTCTCTCTCTCTCTCTCTCTCTCTCTCTCTCTCTCTCTCTCTCTCTCTCTCTCTCTCTCTCTCTCTCTCTCTCCCTCTTTTTCTCTCTCTCTTTTCTTTCCTCTCCTACCATTGAATGTTTTTTATCGTATGAATTATTCACAACCGAAACGAAATGAAAAGTCACAGGTATTTTTTCGTTGAAGGTCAATTCTTCGAAATAGGGAAAGGAGAAGTTTTTTCTTTGTTGGCGAACGAAACGATTATTTTACTGGTCCTATATAAATTCCATAGAATTTGATATTATCACTTCGATCCCTTAATGATATCTTTAGCCATAAATCTTTTTGCTCTTTTTATAACTTGCCAATTTGAATAATATTTTGTCGACATGTCAAAATAGTACTTATTTTCTTTGAAACTTAATTAAACTTTTGGAAAAATCGCAATAACGTAATATTACTCGTATTTAATTAATTACAATCATTATTATTTCTATATAATGCTATTATAAGCATACAATAATAAATGATAAAATGTATTTTCTCGAAATTGTAACGATGATCCTCTTTTTCATTTATATTCGATGCATTCTCTGGGTAAAAGAATTTTAATAAAATAGAAAAAAATATATATATAATAATAATTAAAAAAAAAACAAAAAAAAAAAGAAGAAGAGGAGGAAGAAAAAGGAAGCTAGAAAAAAAGACGAAATACGATCGATTATGAAATACCACAAATACGTGAAAAAATGAGCACGATACTGAATATGAAGTCTCAATCGATACCATCGGTACATTCCGACATGTCCGATAATATGAAAATTCGTAATTAAAGACTCGACGAAAGTACGTGAGGCTATGCGCAATGAAATATTTCTTTTGAAAAAGTTTGATAATTTTTCTAATGGAGATAATATAGGGAGGAAGTTTAAATTTGTAAAAATCGCAAGATATCGAAAGAAGAAAAGGTTTTCTTTTCCGAAAGGACCATCAAGGGTATTAAAATGCAATGCGTTTAAAATTGTATAACACGTTGCGTTTCTGTTGCATTAGTTTAAGAATCTTACTCGAAGAAAGTACGAAGTTTTCCTTTCTTTTCTCTCTCTCTCTCTCTCTCTCTCTCTCTCTCTCTCTTTCTTTCTTTCTTTCTTTCTTTCACAAGTTGTTTCCTTTTTTTTTTTTTTCTTCCAAAAGAGTTAAGTGATTCAGTCTTGTTTCTTTTCACTGCATTTCGAAGGACATCCCCAAGTTTTCTACGAGTCTAACTGCGTTCTATCCTTTTACGAGCGCTTCGTATACAGTGGTAAATTCGACATTGATCCTTTTCGTGTAAACCAACTTTATTTGTTCTAAATCTAACATGTGTCCTATTGTTGTTCCAATTTGTAGTAGATAGGGATTTTTCTACAGGCTTGTCTTTATTTTATTTATTAGTTGTTTTGTATCTCTCTCTCTCTCCCTCTCTCTCTCTTTTTCTCCCTCTCTCTCTCTTTTTCTCCCTCTCTCTCCATGTACAATCAATAACTTTCTATTTATTCGTGAATGAATATGCCTTTTAATACGCAACTGACTTTTAATACGCATCAATATTAGTTTGGATTAAATTTTGTTATATATAGTAGTAAAACGTGATCCTTTTTTTTTTTTTTTTTTTTTTTTTTTTTTTTTTTTTTTTTTTTTTTTTTTTTTTTTTTTGTAAACGATTAAGGATTAAAAGTTTGAAAAATATATTTTTCATTCCAATCTAAATCGTTAATTCGTGTTTCTTCCGTCACACCTTTGCGAAATAAGAGTGTTAAATCAAATTTTAACAGATATGGAATAAAACGTCTATAGATGTAGAATCGAGTAAAGAGCATATACACGATATGCGGCGAGGGTTTAATAAAATATAAATCTTCGTTGGGAAGGATGGAAATTTATGTCCTAGCGATGACAAGCGATTTATATTCGAACGAAGTTTCTCTCTCTCTCTCTCTCTCTCTCTTTTTCCTCTCTTTCTTTCTTTCTTTCTTTCTCAATCTCCATTTCATTCTTTTATCATAATATCATCGACAGAGAAAATAATCCAAAGCAACATTTTTTTCCTCTTGTTACAGTCTGTTCTCCGATCTGAGAAGTTTGGCAGGTACCACTCTCATGAATCTTTTGGCAGCCCTCTTCATGGTTCAACTCCTTTTCATCGTCGGCGTAGGAGGTGTTCAGGTAAGATTTTACATCGACCAGTATCTATTTGTTTCTTACCAATAAAAGAGAAAGAACCCTCTTCAGCTGTTAGCCAATACTTTTTTTTTTGTATCTCTATCTTTTTTCTTCTTTCATGGACTTTTCTATCTTTACAATCGAGAGTACTTGGAACCAATCGAAAACAAAAAATATTTGATCGATCGTTGAACCAAACCATCTTCTTGTTTCTCTTCCTCATCTATTTACTCTTTGTTCACATTTCTTGTAAATCCAAGTTCTCTTTAATTAAGTCTGGGTTTTCCTTTGTCCTTCGAATCGTTGCAGTACACAGGAAGATGAGCTTTGAATATATCGCGCGTACATTTCTTTGGATGTAAAAAGATAACTATAGCGTTGACATTCGTTGTAAACCGCGAAAAGAGCAGGAAATGTTTTCCCAATCCCTTTGAGATGATGCTCTCGGACGGGCGTTGAAAGCAGGGAGGGCAAAGAAAAGCAATGAGGAAAAGCGGAGAATGGAAAAGTGGCTGGAAATACGAGACCGTTGCTACGTGCTCGCTCGTAAGAAGCTCTGTATAGAATGTATACATGTATATATATATATATATACATATATACATATATACATATATATACACACAAGTACAAAGAAAGCGAGAAAAATGGCGGTATTGTCATAAGCTCTAAATAGTATTACGTCGAAGTCGAAACGTTCCGACTTATCTTCCTGGAAAAAAGATACTTCTTGCAATTTCAACCTACCCTCGAGCATTCGTACTTTCGCAAACTCGGTCTGATTTTTTCGTAGCTTCTAAATTTTTCGTTTCAAAAAATTGCTCGTAAAAAGGATGTCGCTCGGTAAACAGGAAATCGCAAAAAATCGATTACTCGCAATTGAATATTTAATGATATTTTATCTGGTTGAAAACGTGAAAAACATTAAAAAAAAAAAAAAAAAAAAAAGAATTAATGCTTGAAGAATAAGAATACAATTGAATATAGTTCTTCGTGTTGTATCCCAAAACGTTGATATATACTTCAGATGACTCGTGACATTATTCCCCTGAAAGCAGGACAACTTGTTAAAGGGTAAGATGGACACACTGGAGGAAGGTGAATTTGTTAAATCATTTACAAGACGAATGACACCTTGGGGTTTTTGTGAGTGAAACTATATATAAACATACAATTATCAGGGGTCACGTAAAAGTGCTATTTTATTAATACGCCGCATAAAATCCTGAAGTACTCAGCTTGCCTTTCTTTCTTTTCCCTCAAAGGTATAACTCTAATATTTACAAGAAATGATCTTCAAATACGGCTGCAATATTCATTGAGTTCCCAACACGTCTGCTCTTCTTATTACTACACTCTTGAAACTACTCAGCTCGTATGGTGCGTTCCATTTGTGTCTCTCATTTGGATTAGCGTCGAGGACTCGACACTTAATTAACGCGGCTAATGTGTTCTGTGAAAACAGCTGACAAACCGAATGAATAGAAAAATAATTGAAAGTTGAATAAGAAAATAAAGAAACCGTTTGTTGGAATTCAATAGAAAATTAAATATCCCCATATCTACTTCTTCTTCTTTTTCTTTTTTTTCTGTTTTTTTTTTCTTTTTTTTTTCTTTTTTTTCTTTTTTTTTTTTTTTTGATGCGCCTGGAATGCAAGGAACGTGAACGAACATTCCTGATATCGTGGATGTTACGAGAGATGCGATAGAAGTATGTCGGAAAATCGAAAAGGCAACGAAAGCTTTTCGAAATCGAAACGAACGTGCCGAGTGGTATGTTCCGCTTCGTATATTTTTGAAAGAAAAATTTTATGATAAAGAAAGAGAGAGAGAGAGAGAGAGGGAGAGAGAGAAACGTTGGAAAACCTCGAAAGGAAAAAGAACAAAAGAACAAAATTCCACCCTAGTTATTTTAACTTTGAGCGAATCTTTACAAAGTCTAAGCGAATATTATACATGCGCACGACTTCTATGAACCGCGTGGGATATGTGCATGTATTCTTTTGGACGATGGCGATAAAAAGAAGAAGGAATGTTTACATCATTAGTAAAACCAGTACGGCCTTCGGGATGAAGGTGTTGTACTTGAAGCGGACCTCTCATGTCTCTGACCTGTCATCTCTCACTCTACCTCTCTCTCTCTCTCTCTCTCTCTCTGAACTCCTAGCGTAATTAAGGCACTGTTTCGTATGTTGTAGGCAACGTTCTGCTCCGCGTGTATATACGGTGACACGTTGAAGAGCACTTAACACATCCACGGAGGATTTAATGATTCCGCGCTGCAAACGCGAAGTACGACCTTTAAAGAGATTCCACTGTGTCGCGCGAGAAACGAACTTTCCATTCTTGCCTGATTTTTATTCTCTTCTTTTGAACAAAACCCTCACGCATCTTGTTGTACAACTCCCTCGCGTTATTGTACGCCCGCTTGGTTTTTTTCCTCTCACGTTTCTCAAACGCGATCAACGTCGGATTAAAAGCACGGAATAATTATTACGCGCGAAATGTCAAGAAGTAAAGTTGTCGCGCGTGTTGTGTTCTCTTGTTTCTCGTTGAAAAGAATATACGGTGAATAAGGGAAAAAAAAAAAAATAACGAAATAAATAAAAAAAAATTCTTGGCATAGATTATTGACGAAAGAATGAAATAAATAGTGAAAGAAAGGAAAATGTGATGCAGCGATTGTTATTGCAATAACTGCATAGAAATCAATGAAATTCTGTCGACGATTTGAAAATTCTAAACGATCGATGGACTTGCGCACCTTTAAACATAAACAGCGTGACACATTTGTCCATTTTTTTTCCCCCAAGGAATTTGGGTTTAACTTTTAAATCAGCCGCGCGCGTACTATATACAATCAAACAAAACGTGTTTAACAACAATTGTATCGTACAATGGTATATAGAACAAAGAGCTTGAGAAATCATCGTCAATGGCAGGTCTATTGTTCGGGCAACGCATTCATCGTATAAAGTGATACGTTTTTTACATGGTATAGCAAAAACGAAACAATAACGAAAGAAAGAGATAGACAGATAGATAGATAGATAGATAGAAAGAAAGAGAAAGAGAGAGAGAGAGAGAGAGAAAGAAATATTTATTACATGAATCGTACGAATGAAACAATAGAAACTTTGTCTTTCGGGTTAAATCTTTTAACCGAAAACGTCGAAAGCGTCTGGCCGGTAACTTTTACTCGCTCTTACTCCTTATGGCGATACCATTATTTTCCGTTAGAGAAACATCAAGATGGAAATAGGTAGATGGAAAAGAGAGAAAATAAATTTAACTCACGAAAACTTTTCGTATTTTCCTAGCATAGATTTCTTTCGTACCCTTTGCACCGAATTCGTTCTTGAGGGATGGTAAGAAAAACGCTGTAGAATAGAAAGAAAGAAAGAGAAAGGAAGGAGGGGGAGGAGAGAGAAAGAAAATAGGAAAAAAAGAATGGAAAAGAGATGTGGCGAAAGAGAGAAGAGAATGAGAGATGATGTGAATACGTTCGACTTGCGAATACGAAAAATTTCGGAGAATGAAGTCTCTCGAGTAAAATATTTTCATCATTCTGTCATCATGTCTCATATTATCGGACATATGAGATTCATTGAAAGTTTTGATTTTATGTTAGCCATAAAAGTCAAAAGTAAATAAAAATTCACGAAATTTTAAAACCGTCGAATTTCTTTTTGTCTTTGTATGTTAGGATACGTTTATATTAATCATAGTTTACACCGTATAGAATACGTCAATAGGACTTACAGAGTACACCATATGTTTCAAATTCAGCGTATACTTCAGACCACATACCACGTGAGCTTTGGAATGTGATATATTACGGCTGGCATTAAGCTCAACGCGTTTCACGTCCTTGTATTACGGTTTACTGAGGTGGAACGGGCCGAGTAATGGGCAAGTACTTCGCCGTGAAGCGATGCAGAAAACGCGCCGTTCTTCCAAACCGCAAAAATACTTATCGGGATTCAGCTGCGACTGATTTACGATCGAGATTATCCTCTTTCGATTATGCACGCCTCCCGATTTTATTTACTCAAACGTGCACGATTGGCGAATAAATAGTGCATGAAAAATATTAAAAATATTATCGAAGTCTTTTGTTTCCCTCGTTAAAACCTTAATTTGAATAAATTTATATTTCCATAATATGTAGTTAATTTGTACAATACAATTTGGACGATTTTCAATAGACACATAGAATCGTCTATGTACGTATTAGTCTATATCAGTCATCCGTCAAAGCCATTTCGATGGGTGGAATGTGTACGTTCACGTGCTGGAACGTGAGATATTTGGTACGAAATGTAATAGACGAAATTAAATAGTTTGTTTGAAATACTATAGATAATACGACGTCAATGACGACAACGACGATTGTACAACATTAATTAAAAGTAATTACTGCCAATAAATGTTATCGTAATAATACGGAAAATAAATGATCGAAAAAAAGAGGAGATAGATAATGAAGAGAAAAAAAAAATAAACGAAGAGAAAGATTCATTCTCGATAAATCCTTTTATTTGCGGATTAAAAGTTACGAGCGATCGTTCGCAGCGAACGAATCGTGCCAATTTGTAAGTTTCATTTTCCTCGATTTTTAGCGATATCGTTCTTTGCGATTTATGTTACGTGAATTTTCGATATGGAAATAAATTCTTTTCGTTTGGAACAAATCCTTAACACCTTCAGGCTGATGTTGTCGCCTTATCATTCCAATAATCGGTTGATCCTTGAACGGGTAAAAAAAGAAAAGCTTCGAAGAAAAATCATGTGAAGCATCGATCAGCGAGAATAGATAAAGTTCAACTTTTGTAAGTATGTATTTTCGGGTGACATACAAAAAGTGAAGATCAAGATGAAACTTTTCTTAAGTAGTGGGAAAAAATAGAAAGAAAGTAGAGAAATTTGAAAAGAAAGGGACTTATTATAATGAAATCAAAATAGAACTTTCTCAGGGAATTTCTCTGTAAAGTACTAGAAGGGAAGGAAAGAAAAGAAAAAGAATAGTAAAGAATAGAAAAGAAAAAAGATGAAAATGGTCTAGCTGTAATCGTCTTAAAAGCGTCCAAAGTTCTCTTGGATGATCTTCGGACATTTTTAAAGTATATAAATCATCTAGTATCGCAGCTTCGAAAAGAAAATTTTGAAAAGAAAAAAAAAAAAAAAAGAAAAGAAAAAAAAATTACATCGCAACATAATATTTTCGATAATACATAATTATTATTTTAAACGGTACAACCAATTGGGTCCCATTCCAAAAGGTATAATTCAGTGTATAATTAAATTTGCAAAATTCCGAAACAGATTTGCCTTAAATTATTCTTAACAATGACTCTATTTAACTCGTAAACTTTGATTCCAAGTATTCGGAATGTACTGCTGCAATGTTAAAAAAAAAAAAAAAAAAACGAAAAAGAATACAAATGAATAAAAATTGCAGTTATTTATATTTTATACGTTTCTTTTTTCCTTTTCTTTTTCTTATGACAAATATTATATTTTAATAACGCTTATAATTTTTATCGTTCGTATACGACATCTGAGCGGATGCATATTGATATTGCGCACGCATGTACATGTATAACGAGGACTTCGGAAGGATATATGTGATCCAGAAAAGAGAGATAGAAATATATATACAGAAAAAGAGAGATAGTGGGAGAAAGAGAGAGATAGCGGGAGGGATAGAGCGATCGTGCGCGCAAGTGTAATACAGGAAAATGCATCTTCCCGGTATTGCAGCGAGTTGGACGTATAGCCTTGTTATTCGAACCACGCTCTCTTTATCGATCACATTCCACTTTGTTGCCAGGATTTTTAACAATAAAGGTCTGCCTATACTATCGCAATTTCATGATTAATGCAATGATAGCTTCTTACGAAATACGTTTCGCGAGTAAAGGATGATTTAATGCGTATGATTTTACGTTCAAAATTATTTTGATGTTTACCTCATAAATAGTTGTTTAAGCGAAACTTTGATGTCACGATTTTTTTTTTTTTTTTTTTTTTTTTTTTTTTTTTTTTGAATGAAAATGTACTATAAGTATCTCGTAGATTGCGACGAAGTGTTGGTATAGTTTTTAGAATGCAAAAAATAAAAATCTTTCTCCCTAGAAAACCGCGATAAAGTAGTCGCCGCAATGCAGCGTACCTTTCGAAGTCAGCAAGCTTGCGGCTTAAAATTCGCATCTCGAATGCCTAAGTTCGTTCTTTTTCTGCTATTCCGCAAACGGACGCAAACGGAGACCAAAATAGTCACTGATACGTGCGGTAAACGGATCTTTCCATGGTATCTTCGAGTTCGGCGGATACGTTTAATCTTTCTCTCTCTTTCTCTCTCTTTCTCTCTCTTTCTTTCTCTATTTTTCTCTCAGTTTTCGTATATAAAAGAACCAAGTTGAATTCAGAAATTTTGCGAAGTCACGTACATGCCACATAGAACATTCCTCTCTTTTGTTATCTTTGTTTGGCGCATCGCGTGACTTTAAACTGAAACTCCAAGGAATTATCTTATCTCTGAAGGAATATTTGAAAGATAGATTGAAAAAACAGAAAAGGAAATTACTGATGTTTCCATAGAATTTCTACAGACCAGTAATAGTAATAACGTGAAGGGAGAAAATGGAAGGAGAGAGAAAGATAGATATATAGTCGCAGGATCATAATCGTTTAATGAACGACCTTCGATACTATTAATGTTACGACTATGTTAATAGGATTTTCGTTAACGGGAAGATCAGAGAAATTCTTGGACCGATCGATAATCGCATAACGAAGTTTAATTAACGCTTATATCCCATTTGCATCGTTTCATGGCGTTACTCGATCGCTATTTCAATATATACGTGTCGTTGTTACGACGATAATACCTTTCATTGGGGATATTGTGATTTTTTCACATTTTTCTTTTTTTTTTTGTTTGTTTTTTTCTGTTAACTGATCCATCCTATCTTTTCTCTTCGTTTTATCAAACACTTTTGTCCAAATGATCATTTCTTATTTTTCTTATTTTTTTTCATTGTCCTTAAACTTTTCTTCAATTTCTTTTTCAGTCCTAATTTCTTCTTCTTCTTCTTTCTTTTCTTTTCTATGTCTTTTATATACTTACGTGATCGACCTGCTTCAGATCGTGCGAACAACGTGTTCGTCGATAATCGGTCGATAATGCAGATTAATTAATACGTGCAAGCCGTAACTCGAGCACCAAGTGCACATTGGTTTTAACGCTCGAGTTAATTACTTCGCTGGAAGAGCTCTTTTTATGAACTCATATTTGAAACGAACGCATGTAACATATCGGCTGTCTTATTCATTCTTCTATGTAAATTACGATATGCGTTTGCGCATTCGTGATGTAAAAGAAGCTGAACGTTCATTCGATCTTGATTGAAATTTGATGGCATCTGCAAGAAAAAACATACTTGTTTTTTTCCACGATCCTTGAGTTTTGCACTCGTTTCAAACATAAAATACATCGATATTCCAATGGGAATATTTCAGATACAAGAGTGGGAGAGAGAGAGAAAGAATTTTGAATTTTTACTCGATCGAGATAGAATAAGGTAATTTCGCGTCTGCATAAAATTGCTATCCTCGTGCTAAGCTTTAGTGCATATAGATTTCGCGCGAAGTCACAGCCCTCTTGTTCGATTTATCCACATATGTTAGAGTTTCCTTTGCAGTTCTCCTTATTGCTCGCGAGTTGTGCATGGAATATATTCGCGTATTGAATCGCATAACACGTGTAGAAACTATCTAGAGAAATCATTTTTAGACAATATGGTTTTTCATGAATCGAAAGTTTAATCAAAATCTCGATCGTAAGTGAATACCAATTTGTATTTATATGTATATTGGTACATCACGTTTATAGTAACGTTTAATAACGCACCTGAGACTGCTCTTGAACAGTAAAAAAAGGGAGTAAGGGAAAACGAGCACTATCTGAACTGTACCGATACTCGTTAAAATCGGTCGAGTGCTTTTCACGATAATTGCTTTTAAGAACGCCCAACCAGATGCGATCACCTGTTGTAGGTATATACGTATAGGTAGATGTACTAGATGTAAAATGCAGACGATACACGTGATGGACGTACATATAAATATTTGATGAAATAGATTTCGTACTCTAGCTCAACGAGAAAATGTTGTGAACTAATTCTCACAAACTCGAATGACACGAATAAGGTAATCGTACGGAGTTGACTACCATTATGTCGTTTGTAAAAGGGAGATTGGAAAGTGGATGTAATCAAGGAGCTGAAGAAGAGCGACGTCCCATTCGAGAGAAGTGAGATCGACCTCTTTTGGACGTTCTTTCTTTCATTTATATCTTTTCTCTTATTCGAAAGTAGTTCGAGCAAGTCGAAAATTTCTATCCCGGTTCTTGTTCCAAAGACAAAAGAGATTAGACTTTTGTCTTCGAAGAAGATGAATCTTCATTATTTTCGTACGAGCACATTACCATTGACAAGTTTTGAAAATTATAATTATAACATTTGGACGATTGTAATAATCGATTGAAAAAAATATAGCACTATGCGAATTTGATGAGAAAATCATTGTAGTCGAAAAGAGTCTTTCTTCGTCGTTACTTTTCAATTACTCTCTTTTACAATAGATCATTAGATGATCGAGTAACTTTTAATCTCTGTTTATAAATTATCTTACGAGTCAGCTATTGGATAGTACTTACTTTATTTCAATTACTTTTTCAGCATCGTTTATTATAAAGATTTATCCTTAATTCAATCTTCGAAAGCGTCTAAGCAATTATCATTTATTAAAGTCAAGAGACATTCATAGAGTTGATTCGTGCAAAGGAGTGAAAGGGTTTAAGTGGACGAGACACTTGAAAAATATAAGTCACGAGTAATCCAGTACTTTCTTTCTCTCTCTCTCTCTCTCTCTCTCTCTCTCTCTCTCTCTCTCTCTCTCTCTCTCTCTCTCTCTCTGCTCTACATGCAAAAGTCATCCGATAAAATTGTGGAAGGTACTCGAAAGCGAGCTTGGTACTTCGATAAATCAAGACTTTATCGTCGTTGTTGAAGTTTCATGAATTTAAGTCTATACTACTTACACGATAAAAGAAAGAGAGAGAAAGAAAGTAAGCCGAAGTAAGGTATTAAACGGAATTCTTAATATAAATCGATCCAATGCAATTTTCCTTGCGTGTACTCATAGTAAATAAGATCCACATATATAACCGCAATATTCTTTCGTAAAACAATATAACATTATCTGTGATCTTACTTTCTCTCTCTTTCTCTCTCTCTTGCTCTCTCTCTCTTTCTCTCTCTCTCTATCTTTCCTTCTTGTGCACGTCCGAGCACGAGAGCGCTCTTTCTGCATCATCTTTACATTTATTTACCGCAAAACACGAGGAGCTCTGAGTTATAAAATTGAAACTCGAGGTTGCTTCGTGTTCAGTAATTCGATCAACCCTTTTTACCTTACGTAATATCCGCCCTTATAACATCGAGCGTAATACTTTGAAGAAGGTAATACGGCCCAGCCGAACCGATGCTAGATAATCCAACAGGATTATCCGCCGTTGAAAAGTCTATCAGAGATAGAGCTGTAAGGATCCTTATTCCCGTATAGTACTCTTCTTCTATCTCAGAGATGTTAGTTTCGATAGAAAGGCGAACCACGTACGTTTTTCTTTCAACCATAGCATCGTGTCTCAATGGATCGTTCGAAGGATCTTTCCAGAAAAGTCTTACTCTGATGTATCCTTGTTCTATCAAACGGATTAATTCGAAGAAACGAAATTCTATGTCGAAACTGGAAAATTACTTTTTCTCCGGCGATTAAAGAAACTTTTGGAAAAAAATCATTAAAATGGATTGCGGACTATGAGAAAAACGTGATAAAGAGTTTATAGCGGTTAATATATAGCCCCTTAGGATGGCAACCACAAAGGTAATTTTCGATTGAAATACGAGTCACGTAGGAAAAGAATTCAAGGTTTGCCGTCTTCAAACTCGCTTAGCTTTTCAAATGTAAAAGCCTTAAAGGGTTCGAACTTTTGGAACTCCATTGTGCTTCTCTCGTTCACATTTCGTACGAGCTTATCGAACATTTTCTACATACTTACGTAGTATATACCTTCCTTATTTCTCTTCATCTTTCTTCTTATCGATCGATCAACGAAATATGACAATGCGTAGAGGAAATCAAATCGCGATCGTCTTTGGAATTTATGAAAGAGACGAGGATGGTGAACGATTCTTATTCGATCATATAATTCCTTAAAAGGAATTCCCGTGGCCATGGGAATTCGCATTTCTATTTCGCTCGATCAATTAGTAACCGCATGCGTGTCGTTCCGCCGTGCCATTAATTGAAGTTGCGTGGGTGACGTGCTTCTTCAAATCGTCCTCATTTTGCTCTCGACAGCCCATACGTCACGCTTATATATGTAAAAGGTACATAGTTGGAAAGGGTTGGTAGCTTTCGAGAAAATAGATAAAAAAGACCAACAAAAAAAAAAAAAAGAGAAAACATTGGCATCATTTAATTATTCATAAATCGATCGTGTTCTCATTAATATAATTACGATATATATATATATATATATATATATAGTTCAATCAATTAATTAGGTTAAACGGAAATATCTACAGGCGTAATTAAAATACCTATTGATATGAAAATTATTCCAATTATTAAAGAAATCAATCTTTATATCGTTGTATCTCGTATCGGAAATAGGAAAAAAGAAAAAAGAAGAAGTCAAGTACAACGACTCACTTTTCTATTGGATAAAAAATTGTCTAACGAAAATGCGAACATTTCGAATTTATTTCCTTCCTTTGGTGGTTCAAACAGAACGATGTTACTGGTCTACCTCGATAACGATAGAAGAGCTCGTCGCGAGAAATGTTTTATCTTCTTTTGAAGAGACACGGACGATTAATCGAGCTGCCATAGAAAAATGACACTTCGATTCAGCGACGCGAATTTTTACGACGTGGGCGAGAAAACGTCTTGTTAGGTTTTATGTTCCATGAAAGGACAAAACGTTTTCCCTTTTTTTCTTTCTTCTTTTTTTTTTGTCTTAAAATGAAAGATATTTATAGAATACGTAAAACGTATCATCCTTCTAAAGCATCCAGAAAAAGATGTAAACCAGCATTCCTTTCTGTTTTCTTCTCTCTCTCTCTCTCTCTCTCTCTCTCTCTCTCTCTCTCTCTCTCTCTCTCTCTCTCTCTCTTCCTCTCTCTCTTTGTTTCTCTTTCTTCTTACTTACATCCACGTAATTGCGCGGCAAGAATGTTTATAGCCCGACTAAAGAGCACTTTTTTCTTGCGAAAATAGTTGAAAAATATTGTGACCTTGAATGAACAGCCCCATTCATTTCGTGGAATTCATCGCAAGGATATCTTTTATCAACCATATTTCGTCCTTCTTTCTGTCTATCTTTTGTTGTTCTCATTTTCTTTTTTAATGATATGACAATCTAAATCATCTCATTTCATCGCTAATTTCATCGTAAAATCTTTACGTTTGACGTTTGATATAATAGTATCTTCGTTTATTACATCATCATCAAGAAATAGCTACGATTAATAAGACCGACACGCGAAAGCCCTCACTATTCGGGAAGTTATAGAACGTGTGACGTGAACTATTTCGAGAATGAGCACGAGCGTCTCGTGCTCGTAAATCATCCCCTTCGATATAACCGTAACTCCTTAGACCTTGTTTCCTTATCCTTCTTTCTAGTATCATGTCACATTTTTGTAATGTTAAAAAAAAAAAAAAAATTTTTTTTTTTTTATTAAGCTTAAGATACAATAAACAATTTTTCAACGTACAAAGTTTTCAACAACGCTCGACGAACCGTAAACTGATCGAGTGTTAATTTGAAGATTTTTCTTTTCTTTTTATTTTTTTAAATATCTCTCTTTTACCTATAAAAATATTATAAATATTTATATCTATATCAGTAATATATGTCTTAATTGATCATAATCACGAGCCCCTCGTTTTTTTTCATCATTACGTACTCGAATCTATGACTAAACGTAAACGATACGAAATAATAATTATCTCAATTATGGTTCACGTTATAGAAGTGAATCGTTACTCTCGTTAAAGGACGCCACGTATGAAATAACAGGCATATTCTCTGAAGTTCGGGTTCGTTATATCCCTCATTGATGTTTCGTCGTTCGACTTGTTGAGCACGGTGTATAGTATACGCTTGAACTAAATTGTGAACGTCTGGCAAATTTACGTCGTTTTTAATATTGTATTTTTAATTATATCGTATATAATTGTACAATGAGTTGCAAAAAGAGAAAGAAGGAGAGAGAGAGAGAGAGAGAGAGAGAGAGAATGAGAGAATGAGAGAATGAGAGAAAGAATGCGTTTATTATATTAATACGAATATGACATTCATTTGAAACAGAAGTTATTCAGAGTTTATCGATCGAATTCTCTGCATTTAGCTGTATATCAATTAATAGATTCAAACAATAGCTTTTCAGCTCTCGCGTGAGTTATCTCACCATAATACGAAACGAATTCCGATAATATCGTAAGTTTCATCCTTTATGAATGGGATCCATTCTTTTTCAAAATGGCTTTATCAGTACAATGATATATATCGTACTTTTTGAAACCGATAGATATACAAACATTGTTAAGGATTCAATATATGAAAGTTTTGAGCCCATTGAACATACATTGAAATCGAAAATGGATAATGGAACTTTGGTAAGATCCACTTTTCTTAACCGATGTTTGTCGTCGATAACATTTTCTTATAGAAATCGAGAGAAAAATACGAGAGAAAAGAACGATGGAAAGATGCTGTGGGATGTCGTCTCCCCTTTTAGAAATTTAATCAGTGAAACTTGGTTGAAATTTTCGAGAGCCTTATAATCTTGAAACGAGAGCGAAAAAGAGAGAGAGAAAGAGAGAGAGAGAGAAAGAGAGAAAGAGAGAAAAAATAAAGAGAAGTCTTTCTATGTGCTATACGATCAACCCCCAAGGAAGTCAGAAGCATCTTCGAGGGTTACCTACCACTTTTCCATCATGGAAAATTTAATTGGTAAAGCCTTTGACAAAAGTAAGATTTCAAGTGTAATGGTGTAGTATGGTATATGGTACTATCTTTTCCCTTTGACTTATTTTCTCTCTCTCTCTCTCTCTCTCTCTCTCTCTCTCTCTCTCTCTCTCTCTTTCTTTTTCTCTTTCTCTGCCACGTGGGCGTCTCCTTTAACGAAGATTACAAACGTGTCTGTGAAATACTTACGCGCTCTTTTTAATTATACGAAGGAAGAAGGACAAACAGGCACACTTTAGAGTCTTAATCAACGTTGAAACACGATCCGATCTTTCCGAGTTTAAATAAATCCTCGCAACCGCTTATCTCGTTTATTATAACACACACAGCTTGTAGGAATTTTAATTAATCCGAGCCTTTACGAATTTTACTTTACAAACGACGAAGAAGTTAATAAATTCAACGTTATTACTTTCCGAATATAAATGAAGAAGAAAATGGATAGTTGCTTTATTAAAGAGAAAATAGAAGAAAAAAAAATAAGACAATATATATATATATACACGCATAAATATATTATTAGCATGATCGAACTCCTTGTTAAAATTCAGTGAACAGATGTTCTTACTTTTTCTTTTATAATTTAATTGTTTTAAGTTCGTTTAAGAAACGTGTATTTAAGTCGGTAGAAAATGAAAAACGTTTAGGGAGAAAAACGTTACATTAACTGGAAAAGAAGGAAAAAGAGAAATAGAGAGAGAAAGAGAAAGAGAAAGAGAAGACAGAACGAAAATATGAGTTCACAGAGAGTAAGGCGAAGAGTTGCCCTCGTAAAAGGCGAGAAGCAACCGAGGCGAATAAATAGTTTATCATAAATCACATGCTTTCGTATCACGTGCCGGATGGGCCTTGATACATTTTTCGAAGCACGAGTGCGTCGTTAGGATGAGTTCTTAGATGGCTGAAAGCAGAATGAACAAGGGACGAAGTATAAGGGATATGAAAGCAACATCACTTTGTATGGTCCAAAGTATCCTCTTCGTTTCAAGTCATGTAAAATCTTTCAAATTTTTGCCTCTTTTCCCGTCGTCCTTTCTATGGACGACAAATTTTAACTAATAATGATACAATACGAACGTAATTAAAGGAAAAAATAATAAATTATCCTTTGTAAATACTATAAATTGTAAACGTATTGTTAATGAATCTTTATTTTATTACGTTTATTGAATCTAAAAAAAAAAAAAAAAAAACAAACAAACAAACAAAAATAAAAATAGGAAATAAAAAGAAATAAACGAAAGGAAAAAAAAAGAAAAAATAAAAGAGACGATTAAAACGAAATCGATTTGACATTAATCGGCTTTCAGGATTCGGAGCTTTGCATTTCCCTCGGATTGAGCCTTCAATATCTGAGGGTATCGGTGGTTTGTTGGTTAGCTGCGATGTGCCATCATCTCTATGCCACAGTGGCCTCAATACCTCGTCGTGACGATCCTCCTACGTATCTCAAATATAGCGTCTTCGCCTGGGGCGCACCCCTTGTCACTCTTGCCGTTGCTACCCTTGTGCAGAGTCGAGAGAGCAATGATTTCTGGAACGTTGTGGATCTGACGCCGTTCAACTGCTGGTAAGAAAACTGCTCCCTGTTTCCCCGAAAGATTTACCTGCGAATCCAAAGTAATTCGATATTCTTCTCTTGCTACGCGACTTTAGACACGAAAAAAAGTGAGAAAATCATGGAAGAACGTATCGCGATTTTTCTCTTCTTTTTCTCCCCCACGAGGGTATTCTTTTCATCCGTTTATTCGTCTTTTTATCAACGAGTCCGTGGTTCCATAAAGATCTTTAGATCATTTTACCACTTCTTCTTCCTCATCACCACTCAACGTCCTTTTCTTTCTTTTTCTCTTGTAACGGAGATGGAAGACACGAAAGGGCGATAAGGATCGATTTCGGAGTACCGAAGGGCTGACCGAAAAAGAAAAAAAGGGAATATTATATGGGAGTCCTTATCTCGAGGAAAGAAAAGCATTAGAGTGAAACTCGATACGTCTTTCGTATCATATTCGGTTAAATAAGTACGGTTAAAATAAAAGGAAAAGAAAAAAAAAATTCTTTTTTGTTTAACCTTATTTCGAAAGGAAGCGAAAAAAATGCTAGGCCGACCAATTTATTTCTCTTCTACTGCGCGATTCTTGGTAGAACACGTAGGTAACGTAGTGAAGTAGTAGCAGTGATAGTAGTAGTAGTAGTAGTAGTAGAAGTAGTAGTAGAGGGAAAAAACAGGTCAGACATAAGAAGAGTTGGGCAAGACAGAGTGAAAATACGAGTTCTACGGACCGACCACAATCGTATTTAATTTCTACCATTCGTTGCAAGAGGTGAGACGTTGTTGTCGTCTACTTCGTACCCTTTTCTTCCTTTCACCCATTTCATGTTTTTTCTTTCGTCTCGGCTCATTCGATAGGCATAGTCAGTATAGTCGAGATAGTCGAACGTAAATAATTTCTAAGGTACGAACATAAGTCGCGTTAGATCTTTGCCATAAGAAAAACGATTCAATTAATATACATATAAAAGTCATGTTCCTTTTCTCTCTTCTTTGTTTTTTTTTTCTTTTTCTTTTTTTCTTTTTGTTTCTATTTTCATATTCAGGTTTCTTGGAACGAACGCAACGGTCTACGCCTACGGATTGCCAATCGTCCTGCTTCTCATGGCCTCCGGATATTACCTCGTGAAAGCCGCGATCGTATCGAGGTATTGAAAGCTTCGTGAGAGACCAAGCGAGAGCTTGTAACTTGTTCGCTAGTAACTCCTAGAACAGGATCAATATTAATCGATATCTAACACGCGCAGGTATACGTGTAGCATGCAATTGGAAATCAAGCAACGCGAGAAAATGAAGAGGAGGCGTACGTTACAACTGATGCTTTTCCTGAAGGTCTGCATGGTAATTGGTTTCGTGGCAGCTTGCGGTGTAGCTTCGAGGGTATGGAAGATGCCTTTTCTATGGGCTGTCTTTTGCACGGGTCATTCGCTTCAGGTAAACTTCTATCATAATCTTAAAATAACAATCATTTATTTTTCTTTCCCTTTGTCTCATCTATCTTCCAACTTGTCTTCTTCTTATTATTATTATCTGAAATCTCTTTGCTCAAAGTTATTCTTTTATCTTTTATCTACGCATTCTCTACTCTTCATCATTTATAGAAACGAAAAGAACAGAAAATAGAACGTATCGCCCGCAGTTATATTCACGCATACCAACGAACTTACTTCCGACAATCCCTTTGAAGGGATTTGAACAAGTTATGAGTATTAGTATCAGAGAAAGACGATCTCATAGCACGTTTCTTTTTTTTTCTTCTTCTTCTTCTTCTTTTTCTCTTATTCTTTACCTTATTAAATCGACTGAATTTTTTTTTCTTTTTGTTTTATTCAAGTTCTCACATTCGCAAGAATACGTTCGATTATAACTTATCGATTCCTCGACAAAAATTGAACTGTTCTATAGTAGTATTTGAAAAAAGTTTAAAAGTACAATTGACTATCCGACAAAAGATAAACTAAAACTCGGCCGTGAGAAAAGGTCCAGAATTCTTTTTCTTCTTTTTCCTTGAAAAGTTTCCTCGAATGACTTTTTATACATTGACGTTCGATATCTCGCGGCTAAGAAAATCACGAATAACTTTTCAGCGTCGATTTCTTCGCGGGGAAAAAAAAAACTTCGTCCTCGTCATTCGATCTAACGTGCTTACAGAAAAAAAAAAAAAAAAAAAAAAAAAATACAATTTTGGAAATACTTGACGATATAAATAAAATCGATGTTGACGTACAACTCTTTTTCAAATTTCACTCCCGCATATTTTCTACATTCTCGCTTCTCTCTTTCTCTCTCTCTTTTTTTTTTCCCCCCCCCCATGAAACTATTTATTTTTCTATTTCGTCGCTCTACTAATTCGTCCTTTTCAGGGTCTCTCCGTGGCACTGTCGGTCGCATGCAATTGCAGAGTGCTCAAAGTCTACGCGAGAAAATCGCATCCTCAACCGCAGCAGGTAAAACGAGCTTTTTCTCGATGAATATTCTTCGTTGTTTCTGCTAACGACGGAACATGTTCGATCGAATTTTTTTCGTGTTAAAGTGTGATGAAATTTTTTTTGGGGGAGTAGTGGAAGCGAGGGAGGAGGGGATAGGGATGAAAAAAAGAAATATTAAGGCAAAAAAATATTTTCATTTTCTGTCGCCTTTTGAAAAAGTTTTATGAACGGAAAAAAGATCGAGGATTTTATATTTTTCGTAAAAGTGTTACGTTATATATATATATATATATGTGTGTGTGTGTGTGTGTATATATATATATAACGTATATAATCATTTTCTTGTCTCCCCGGCTGACAAAAGAATCTTTAAATTTACAGATCACCAAGTCGAGTAGTAGCATGCAGCTGCTCGCACCTGCTCCCGATCCAGTCTAGATCGAATTCCTCTGTAGGTTTCAATCTAGACGGTCTCATTTTAACAACGGATGGAAGAGAGAGAAATAGAGAGAGAGAGAGAGAGAGAGAGAGAGAGAGAGAGAGAGAAAGAGAGTGTGTGTGTGAGAGAGAGAGAGGGAGAGATAGTATCGAGTGAACATACCTTGTGAGAAGGAAGGAGGAAAGGAAGTTACGGAGATAGATCGTGTCGTCCACGCACCGTCGCTATTTTTACATCAAGATTAGTTCACAGTTCACTTACGAGTTCGTTACCCTGACCTTCCACGTATCGATGATTTAACTAACAAAAAGAGATACGAAGAAATATTATAGGCCAGAATATCAACAATTGCTTCTAACGAAAGATCGTTAAAAATGGTCTGTCTGTTTTATCATGTTTAATACTTTTTTCAGATCACAACATCCAATTGAAGAGTATGGAACAAAACGCGAAAGCTTCTTACAGATTTCTTGCGTTTCTTACAGGTATTTTCAAAATGGACATTAGAAGGAACGTAGAAATAAATTATTAGCGTTTTCAACGAAATCGCGCATTTTTGTACGATTTAACGCGAGTGAGAATGATAGATAGATCAATCCTTTAGGCTGAAGAACATATCATCGTTTGAATATCGACGTAAGTTTGAATATTTTCTTTTTCTTTTTTTTTTTTTTTTCTTATTCTCACCTTTATACAACCAAGAATCGCTGGAAGCTCGTATATGTGCGTATCACCAAGAAGAAAAATATATTAAATGCTGATCGATCAACATTGAACGACACAAGTATCGAGTTATGTATTGAATGATCCACAGGCTGCTATCCTGCGATTCCTTGGTGGCCGATCTTGTGGTCGACATTCTGTTTGTGGGAGATGCAATTAACATTCTCTGCAGCGAGAAATCTACCCAAGATCGCATTAATACGTAACAACAACTACAGCAACAACAACCAATATTAATAATAATAATATTACTACTACTACTACTATAACTACTACTACAACTACTACTACTACTACTACTACTAATAATAATAATAATAATAATAATAATAATAATAATAATCACGCACGCGCGTAGTCTTATAATCGCATATAATCCACATATACATACATACATACGGAATAAATATTTTGAAATCTTTTCAATGTACCTGGATCATTGAAATCGATTCCTTAGACTAATTAAGACGGCCTCTGTGGAAAATACAAATTAGAAATAAAAATATAAAATAAAGAACAAGAAGGAAGATAAAGAAATGGAAAAAGAAACGATAACATCACCTGCTACGTTCTTCCCGACAAAAACAAGAAGAGCCAATGACGAGCTCTCTAGCTCGTCGGGGAGAGGTCGAAGGCTTAGTGCCTTTCGAACGAGTCGACTATCCGTGTCATCTCCCTTCGTCCCGTGACCATCCTGACGTTTAATTATCGGAAACGACCACCGCGCACCGACGAGGCGACGCAACGAAGTGCATCCATTTCACTTGGTCCACTTTGTTGCACCGCCGACTCGCGATAGTTTGACGGTATAGCATCTCTTCGTTTTCTTTAATAAATCGTTTCTTTTTCTTTCACAGTTTATATCTAATATTCTGTCTGCGTATACGCTGAAGATTTGTTTTCGAAAGAAAGAAATTATTGTTAAATTAATAGCGTAAATATAAATTTAAGTTAAATTAGGTTAGTTACGATTGACTGCAACAATTGGATAATTAGATAATTTGATTATTGATCGTAAAGTTAACGCGTTAACGAAAGAAGAAAGAACGTAACCAAGAGCTCGCCAATTGATCTTCGCTTTGTTGATGCCAGGAAGTCTGGAGCCACCAAACCTCGAAACGTCTCACTGATACACAAACTACTTTTTCCCATATCCTAAAGCGAAAAAATAATATACATATCTACACACACACATATATATATATATTTATATATATATATATATATATATATACAATGAATGATGATAGATTTTAGACAATTTTTCTTTTTATAAATATTCCTCGTGTACGATTTAAATATCGATTTGCTTCAAGAATATTACGATTACACCCCTTTATAAGTATAAATGAACATACGTGATAGCACATTCTAAAACTTCTCGTGTCACTTTCAGAGCCGATTAATAACGGAGCCGGTTGAACCAAGAGTGAAAATCACTTCGTTGCTTGACTTAGCGAGAGATTAATTTCGAACGTACCGTGTATCGTTCGAGCGTGAATTAAAACCTATTTACCGCGTGTTTATAAGGGCTGATAACGTACGATAGATAGATTAAACGGGGACACCAGGAAATATGATTGAAATCATGTTTGTACGCTAAATATATGCGTGATCGAGGACGTAAAGACGATAAATGGATAAAATATAGTATTACTCTCGATCATTTGTTAAATAAATCCCAAATATTAATTGAAAGAAACGAGAATCCGTAGAAACGAATTACATCATAAAAGAGGAGTTTACGTTTTATGTCATTTTAATTGCATCGCTAGTTAATTGCCGACCATTAATATATCATTGATAAATCATATCCGATTTTATTTTATTCATTTAAACTACTTCATTTCTATTTTTTTTTTCATTTTGATATTTTAAAAATAATTTACATTTAGAATAGCTAATACTTACGAACCTTTGTTTATCACAGCGTAAGAAAAATGACAAGCTTGCGATGCAGGTAAGTCGTGCGTCATTTTCAATAGTATATACAATGATATAATAGATTTCTTACAGTTTCACTTATCGTTTAATTCTTTTTCCTAACGATGATAAGGTATATCGATGAATATACCTCCATTTATTTGTCAAATTCATCGATGATTATACGTTTTTCTTATATTTTCCTTCGTTTTATCTCTTCTACTAATGTCCTTTGTTTCTGGAAGAAAGAAAAAAACAGCAGATAGTTTTTGTACCAAGAAACGGATTAGAGTCAAATTGTAGAATTTTAGAATTTCGTATTTACTCATTTATTAAAAATAAAAAGATATAATTTAGTTTATTCAGCGATATCGGAAAGAACTTTATAATTTCATTAATTATGGAAAGTTCGGAATTAATATTTTTAATCAGCTAGAATTGCTTGTAACCAATTTAAATATTCGCGAGTACAGTACAAAAATATTTGATTAGTTTTCGAAACTAAAATTCATCATTGAGCGACTCAGATTCAAGAGTTGCAAGAGTTCAATTGTTGCAATTTCAAAGAATGCGGTTGACGATGTTTAATTCCGGGAATAAGTTTTGTAGGCCAATAAATATATAATGGCTCAAATAATTAATCGAATTTCTATCCTTTTTTTTTTATCATCAAAATTATTAACTACTAATAATGCACAAGTTAAATTAAACAAAGCTTTCATGCAAAGAACTTTGGAAACAAACAAGCGGTGCATTAACAATAAGCAAATACGCCTTAGGTTACATGACTATATATATGTTTTCGTACAATATCAATATTTTTTTATCGTAAGATACAATTCGCTACAGACAGATATATTTACTTTTAAAAAATGATCATTTTGAGCTTCACATATATTTGAAAAAAAAAAAAAAATAAATAAATAAATAAACAAATTTTTTAAATATTTTCACGTCAAGATGAAATGATGTTACCACATGAGCATAGAAAAAGATCAGCAAATACAGCTACATCCATCTAACGGCATATCCGTAACTTTTATCTACAATCGTTGGTACACCGTTAGATGGCCATACCATTGCATGTCGAATACAGAATGACTTAATTGTGTACTTAACATAAATTGATATGAATTAACATGAATAACGTAACTGCTTATTAAAATTCCATGAAATTTCAATTTTCTTTTTTTCTATTTCTGTTTACATATATCTCCTTCTCTCTATTTATTATTTTTTTCTTTTCTTTCTTTTTTTTTTTTTTTTTAACGATCCCAATACATATGTAATGAGCACTTTTCTGTACAATTTTTTGTATTATCTCATATAGCTTCTCTTCGCGCGCATAAGTACATTAGTAATCAAACCGATTATTAATTCCTTTTATCATCAATAATAAATTTCTTAATGATAGTATTACAATTAACTGTTCGCGCGATATATTATTTTTTAAAACCAAATGAACTTTGAAAAACAGATCGTATATACTAAGTGTATTATCATACAGGTTTTATTGATTTTATTGATTGAAGCAGTTTTATTACAAAAGTCGATCAAATCTCCCCATGATAACCGCAATCATTTGCATTTTGAGGTCTTATTATAATAGAAGTAGCAATAGAGTAATAGATTATATGAGCACTTAGATACACACACTCTATGGTGTATCTAGGAAGAATTATAAACAATTGCATGTCACTGCATAAGCTACACAATAAATTCACTATAAAATTTGACCCGAACCAAGAGATACACAGTATAAAAACTATTGCCTGTCTTACATTCACAATTTAATTCTTAATAATTTGTATTACCTTCGCTATTAATAATAAGATAAAATGCTAATATTTGTTTCATATATCTTGTAATGCTTGCCTTATAAAAGATATATCTATTAGAGGACAAGCTCATAAATTCACTGCTTTTAGCATATCAATTATTTATCTAATATGTGTATATATATATATATATATATATGCATATATATATATATATATATATATATATACACACACTAATTCTAAGCCGCACTCAACGAGACACTTACCCTCCAATATTAAATTTGTGACATGTTTTCAAATCTTAGACAATATTTTAAGAGCTTATACGTTGGATAGAGTTTTTCACATTTTAATATTTTATAATGTAAGATATTGAGCATCTGAATAATATGTATTATAAGATACATAATTATTGTTTTTAATATAATTTATCTGTTAACAATACAATGATAAATTTATAGAAAGCTAATGAAATACAACATATCCATTGAGTGTAGCTATTAAAAAAGGAACATGTTTTTTACATTGAACAATACTAAGCACAAAAAGCTATTTAGAATTTTAGGGTAAAGTAATTAAATTTGTGCAAAATATAAAAAAAAAAGTTAATAAGTAATTATTACTCAATTTGAAACACTTATGATCAGATTTTAGTTTTCATTTTTGAAATATTACTTATTTATATTTTTATTTTGATCAGAGTATTGTATTGTAAAAGTCTTAATATCAAACCACTGTGCACTTCATTCCACATTCTCTCTAAATTATTTATTATTCTATAGGTTTAAAAAACGTATTAACGTGTCTCGCTACTATACGATCTGTTTTGATTTAGTTAGTAAAACATTAATCTACGCTCATACTATACAATAGAGTACTTATGCAACTGTGGTTTTATAAGACAATAAAGATAAAGTCAATTGCCACACACAGCTATATCAATTATTTACACATGCATGACATTTGACTTTAATTTTTCCAATTCAAAAATTTCTTGTCAAATACGTGAAATATCTTTCATGATAAGAAGAAAAAAAAAGAAAAGAAAAAGAGACAAGGAAACATGGAATGACAAAGTTTATCCACAGTACTTAAAGGTACACAATTTAAATAAATTCTTTTTACAACCACTACAATATTGTTGCAAAGTAATAGACAAACTTACAGAGATCTGAGAGTCCTGCAATATAAAATAACAATATTAAATTCTAATTGTAAGACTCCACTGTACGATCTATATGCCTTTAAACTTAAATATTCATCCCATTGCACATGATTATACTTTACAGTGTTTCTTTAAATTCATGTTATTGGTGTCTCATCAAGTGTGGATTTTCTAAATATATTGTATTAATCATATAATCTATCTGTACATTCACAACCGTTCAAATACACACACAATAATATTAACATATTTAATAATGGACCAGTAGAAATAAAATATAAGCCTGTTGTTAGATCTTTTATAAACATGACGCTTATTGTACAATTTAGCAAAAATTAAATTTGAAACTAGAGAAATTTAAATTATAAATTTATATTTTGTTCAAAAACAAATATTATAATACTATAATAAAATACATGTTTTATAGAAGCGTTAGTCACATAAAAAGAATAGAAGTGAATAAAAGATTGGTTAACATTAGTAACATTACAAAAGGAAGGACACATAATAGATTACGTTCCCACACGTTTCTCAGAAAGTTTATTTCTGCATTCCATGCAAAAGAGAAATCAATTCACCATAATTCTCATATATTCCGTATCATTCAGTCATCATTTATATAAGTAAGATATTACAGTAATTTGCTATGTACGAATTAATTTCAGTTATTTTCATATCAGATCTGAATAGAAGGCCGTTTTTAATACTTCTACTTCAGTTCTGATTTGAAATCAACTTCTCTCTATATAAGTCCATATTAAATATATTTTACAATAATATTATCATTGTACATGAACAACATATGCTCCACACCTTCAATTGCAATCACTGTCTAATCAACGCAAAGGTGTTTTCATCTATAACAAATAAAATCTAATTAAAAAAGCTATATGTATCGAGAAGTACATATAAATAAAGTATTTTTTACTGTTACGAATAATTCAAACAAATATGTCTGAGTGTCAAATCATTGTATTAACTGATAACAAGATGCGCTGATTAGAATAACGATTGACAACAAGGTGTCAATTAGTTAGAATAGACCTGGGGCCTGGATTTGTATACCCCAATGTGTGCGCCGCCTTGGTACCTGCTAGAGTAAAAGAACATGTTTTATAATTCTGTTATAATTTACAAACATAATTTTTTAAAAGTTCGTTCAACAAATTGCATTTAATATCATCGTTATCGAATCAGTACAAATCAACTAGTGAAAATAAACCATTGAACTTTAAATATTATTATTAGTGTATTAAATAAAATATAAATTTTACTTTTTGATTGAGCATCATAAAGGCATACAATTTTTTTAAATATGATACTGTTTTCTCCCATAAATTATATATATACTATAAGTAAGATTAACTTTATAAAATAATCAAAAATACAGAATAATAAAACAAAACTTACATGAGAGAGTGGTAAAATAGGCGGAAGAAGGTTATTCCTTATTTTCATCAGAAGGAGTGATGTTAGAGGGATTTTGGGATTCTGATGAAGATGGTGGTGCTTCTGCCGTAGAATCTGTCGCATCTTGACTCGAGTCTGAACTGTCCTTAATGTCCTCATCTTTCTTTTCTTCACTGACACCAATGCTTTTAGACTCTTCAGCAGAATTCTCTGATTCTTCCGTTCCTTTGTCTTCCTTGGAATTTGTATCAGGCAATTTATCAGTGGTATCTTTACTCTCTACCTCCTCTGTAGTTTTGTCTTCACTTTCCATTGCTTCTGTGTCTTTACTTTCTTTACTTTCCTCAACTTCCATTTTTGAAGATTCTTCCTCAGAATGTTTTTCACTTTTATTATTTGCAGCCTCTTCGTCCGTATTATTCTCATTATTTTTCTCTTGTCTTTTGGGACGTCCACGACCACGTCCAGTACCTCTTGGAGTTGCCGGCTCTCTTTTTTCTTTCTTTGGCGGTGATGGTATTGGTAATGATGATGTCAAACCACGAGCTGAGCTGCGAGTACGTCTTCTACCTTCCATTTCTCCAGTTGGTGGATTTAAATTCTATAAAATAAATTCTATAAATAAGTAAAACATAATTGTTTTCTATCATTAAAATATAATATTAAAATATGATACAAATGTTGTTAATAACATTGAAATATAAGAACAAAGAGAGAATATAAATGATTTGAAAACACCTTATATATATATAAATCTATTTATATATATATATATATATATATATATATATATATATATATATTCTATTAATAAGATTTAAAAAAATATATTTATATATATATATATATATAAAACAAAAAAATTATTAAAAATAATAAAAATAAAATGTAGACAACTTATTTATATTTGGCGCCTATATTCTAATTGGTAGAATATATCCCCGCTATTCGCACTCCCCTTCCCTTCCCAATCTTTACCAGAGCATATTACCCCCACTCCTTCACTCTTCTTTGCTCACGTAAGCACACACAGCTAAAAGGAAAACTAAATGGAGGGAAACAAGCAAAGGACAGAGGACTGAATGCTTGCTGAATTTTTTTTAGAAAAATGATATTTCAATAAGAGATGACTCGCACCTTCGTAATTTCTTTACTTTCTTGCGCTGCTCTCTCAAATGTAGAAAGTCTTTTCGTACCACCACGTCTGTTTTTAGTTGGTGTTGATTTTTCTTCTGCTGATTGATCCTAAAAAAACAAAACAAAAAAAAAATAAAAAGAAAAGAAAAAAGACATAACATGTCTATATCATAAATCGTTCACTTATCGCATTATTCATACAAAGTAGGCACGCACTTGTTCCCAATGCATTTTGCAACGTAGAAAAATTAGAATTTGTTACGTAGAAAGCGCAAAGCATCGAAGGGTTACAATGCTAAGAATGAAAGAAAAATTTTTACAGTATGACGATAATTACGCGAGTGATAAGATTATCAAGGACCGTTGAACTGCCCGGGATTTGTAGAGTTTTGTTTGAGTTTCCCGCCATTTTGCCATACATCACCACATTCACACTTCTTCAGTACCACAATTTCATTCATGCCGTGTCGAAAAGGATGGAATTCCATAACGTTCAGAAGCGCGTGGCAAGTGTAATCATCCGTCGGTTCGACCATTTCCCGCCTTTTTCACACTGACTCGCCGGCATGCGAGCAGCGACTCTCCTCGTCACGAGAATCACAAATAAAAAACATCCACCATCTTTACCAATGAAGGACAAACGGCGCAGCTTTGAAAAATCACTGAATGTGTAGCCATACGCGACAAAGGTCACGTTTCAACTATGTATACTTTTTCGTATTCTGCTAAATCGCTTTACAAATAGGGTTCCTCATGCGTAACACACGACACGCTTAGAATTTTCGAGATATACAGCGTCATACCGTATTTCAGGGAACCGCACGCCGCCTTGGCATGAAAACTCGACTTGACGAAGGTCTTTCATATACTTTCGATCTCTTACCTTGGGTACATCATCGATGCTGTTATCATTCTTGCTTTCTGCCTTGATATCAGACATTTCTCCGTACTTGAATCACTTAAGAACACTGGAAAACGATGATTTCTCTACAAGAATTCGCGCTGAGCCCGGTCGCACTGTTTATACGATAAGCAAAGATGGCGGTTAGCGTGGGTCACGTGATATCGTCAAACTCAGAGCGGGAGTTCATAGCGCCGCCTTGTGATCGAATATTAAATTGTACGCGTAGCGACGTAATATACGCCCGGAAGGTTTAAATATAACATTCTTTTAAGTGACGTCGTATCTAATTTAATTTACAAAAGGACAGAAAGCATACGTTTCTATTTTTCACTTACCTGATTGCAAATATTTTATACTATTTGCTTTTGTTTTAACATTATGCTTGAATTATAAATATCTTATATTCATATTATTTACTTAAATAAATAATTTTTAAATTTTCATCATACTTTCCATATATACAAACTAATAAAACGATAGCAGAATGAAACGCTATCATTTTCATTTTAACATAATATCAAATAAATATATACAATCATTAAAATACTAAAAGCACAGTTCAAATCAAACTTGATTGCTTCACTTTAGCTTTTCTTAAAAAATTAGAAAATTATAAACAATATGTATGTGTTCATAAAAATTTTCTAATATATAGTAGAACTTCGTATAACGTGACATTCATATGATGTAATAAATACATTACGGTAATTTCCGTATAGTCCTTTTTTTTTATAATTAGCAACGTATTTGCACATCATTTGAATAATAAATCTTACATAACACGGAATGTACCTGCCATGTTAAACGAAGATCTACTATAAATATTTAATGAGTTGGCATTCTTCTGAACCAGAATCTTGCTCTAAAATCATCACTACATGTCAAAAATGCGGGTGCAGTTGGTGAGTGAACAATTAACCTTACAGGTCCATTATGACCTAAAGATAATAACTGTTTTCTTGATGCATTTCGAGAATTCCAAGCACACAAGGATGTAGTAGCTTCATCAGGAAACATTACATAATCTTCTGTGTGATTAAAAATTGCTTGTGCTTTATGTTCTTGTTTACCTGCAGAATACAATGTAATGGTCAATGCATACCTTCAGTTGGTGTTGATATTTATTCATTAAACAGTTTTGTATATCTATATTTATAAATATTAAAGATAAATAAATATTAAAGTTATGAAGACAAATTTTCAAATAATTTAAAATGTATATTTTTACCTGTTGTACCAGCTCCAGTATATGCTATTAAGCATCTACTTGTTGACAATTCCCATAATTTTATCAAAGAATCTTTTCCAGAAGACAATAAATACTGAAATTTATAGTTGCAATATCATATTGTAGTCAAGTATTATTAAAACATTGTGCACTTAATTTATTAGGACACAAACAATATTTTAAAAGAATTACCTTTCCATTTCTTGTAAATGTCACTGAACATACTTCATAACCATCATGCGCTTTAACAAAAGTATTTATGCAACGATTTGAAACACCATCCCACAATTTAATACTTCCATCTTTACCAGCTGATGCATATGTTTTTGCATCTGGAGAATACTTTATACTAGTTATTCCAGCTGTATGTTGATGATTAGGTATACTGCACACAAAACATTGAGCTGTATTCACATCATATAACCTTACAACTGGATGATTAGTTCCTACTACCAAAAAATCACCAGTTGGATGAAATGATAAACACCGTATTTGATCAGCATCTGTAATTGTTCTAAATGCCTTCTTGACACTTGCTTTACTAAAGTCAAATAGTTTCACAGAAAAATCACGACTGCCAGATACAAGTATTGGTTCACGTGGATGAAATTCTAAACATGTTACTTCTTCCAAATGATCATATAATGTTCGTATTACTGGATGACCTCCAGTTTGATCACCAGGTGCCATTTCATCTGGTGCAGATTTTGCTAACATTCTATCCACATCTAAAATTTTAATAGATGCATCTACTGATCCAGTAGCTATTAATTGTCCATCTGTAGAGAAAGCTCCTGCTCTACAATTTCCTTTATGGGAAGTAACATAAGCTGTTTCATATTGTGCTGGTTCTGGCGCTTGTGTTTGAGCTTCTGTTTCAAATTCTAGATCTAAACCAGGACCCAATGTATTATCAAAACTTGTAGTAAATGTGGATAAGTTATTTGTATCCTTTTTAGTACGATCTGGTTCATGAGCAGCACCAATTAACATAAGATGAAGTAATCGATCCGATGGTGGACATGGAGGTTCTGCTTGAATCATGTTAGACAATTGTACGGCAAGTGTTTGATGACCATCATAAAATAATTGACTGAAATCAATAATACACATTGTTTGTATTAAATGTGAGTTTCTAACATTTACTTATAAATATGTACACATATTAATAATATTTCAATCATAAAATTTTATAATTGTATCGAATTGTTAGAAAAACATCGTCAAAATCGTTATAAATTAAAAGTTAAAGATTAGAAAATTTATTAACCTGATCATAAGTCTGTAAAGTAATTCTCTACTTTTTATTATATTTTTTGGATCCACGTCAGGTTCCTTCATAATGTTATGAGTTTCTTTATTTCCGGAAGGCGACTGAATGTTGGTTACTTGTTCGGAATTCTTCGAAAAAACGCCCATCAATCGACCTTTCTACCCGAGGTTATGTCTGCTTGTTGTGATTCTTCTTACGGTCACGTTTTCCAACTACTTTCTGTACGATAATTTAATTGGTCGACTTATTTCTCTCACAAAGTTCTACCAATCAAATCTATTTATATCTAGTAAATATTGATAGAAATTATACTTGTAATATGTCTAAATTTTAGACAAAATGGCCGAAGAACATAAACTACAATGTATAAATAAAATTAAATCGAAAAAAAGTAATGTTCAGCACAACGTTATAAAAACATTATTATCAAATGGTAATTATACATTAAGAAAACGGCAACCTAAATTAATTAGACAAGTTAACAGGGATATATACGTGACAAATAAAACAGATTTTAAGGTAATTTTGGTTAAAATGTGATCTTAATTTTGTTTTTATGACAATAATATTATTTGGTTAATAATAAACATATTATATCATATAACAATGAAGTGTTAAAAATAAATATATGGTTTTATTATAAATTAAGAAAAATATTGTTGTAGGCACAAATAAGCAAGTGTGAAAAACTACTTAATATTGGTGTGTCTGAAATAATAATTCATGGGCTTGGTGCTGCTATAGATAGAGCATGTAATTTGGCACTTCAGTTGAAAGAAATTCATCATAATAGCTTAGACTTGGACATTAAAACTTCTACTGCAGAACTTATTGGTACATATTACATAAGGTTACATTCAGAAATTATTATATATGTATAGTAAAAGTAAACTAATTCTTTTTATTTACAGATGACTTTGAACCACTTAATGATGATTATGATTATAAAGTGAAAATGAGACGTAATTCTGCCATACATATTCGTGTTTTTAGGAAAGAAGCAATGGGAATATTGCAGTGTAAAGCAAAATGAATTACAGTTTAGCAGAACAAACAATATTTGTACAGTTATTTAGAATACATTAAGCAGAATTTTCAAATCATTTCATTATTTTTCTTATTATATTGCAATGATTTTTTCTTTACATGAATTAGTGCACTGGTTAGGTTTAACAATTTTTGAAATATGGATAAATTTAGTTTCCTTAACAATATTTACAATTCTATTAGCCTTAAAATTAGATGATAATTATTTCTTAGAACATACAGGATGGTGGATTGTTTTCTCGCCATTATTTATTGCAGATGGCTTTAATACATACTTTTGTGCTATCATATTCATACGTATGCATATGGAAGGAATGATTCAGGTTGCCATTTTAAGAGCATTATGGAGTTTAATATCATTATTATTAATATTTGTATTTAAATATTTGCTATGTAAAAAACTTTCTGGGCAAAGTACCCTAGAGTATTCAGAGGTATTGAGTCCTGTTTTTATTCTTTTACAACTAATTGCCGTTAGAGCATGTCAACTTCATTGACCTAAACAAAACAATGTAACAAATATTTCTGAATCTTCAGTAGTATTTCCATCTCAATCACTTGCAATTTATGATATTGCCTATAATGTATTTGCATATAATGTATGATTATAGAGAATCAAAGAATATATGTAGTTGTAGGTACCAAATATAACACGGAATTTTAAATAATAATAACTATATTCATATCCTATTATACGATAGATATAATATACTCCTTGATATTTGCTTGTTATTTAAATCTAAAATAAAATTGTTTATATATATTTTCACTATAATTAATGTGTGTTTTACATGTACTGCACAATTCTTTCATACCTCTACATTGTATTATTTAGTTAAAAAGAAAAAAAAAACAAATTATTATGATTGAATATATTCAATATAAAAATGTATCAGGACATTTCAAATGAAATTTCTAAGAATGTCAAAACTAATGGAAATGTTCTATATCTTGGTTTTATATTGAAGTTTAATGGAGAAAGAAATATTTCAATTGTAGATAAACTGAATGATTTAGAATTAGGTTTTTTTTTTTTAGATATAAATATTATAATTTATTAAGATGACTTTGAAGTAACATTTACGAAAAAATAATGATAACAATATTTTATACAAATGACGAAAATACTAAAGTTGTTATTTATAAATTAACTACAAGTTCGTATCAATACATATTTAAAGTTTAATTAAAAAAGATATGATTGACATATAAACTAGTTATATAATATGCCTATATGTAAAAATATATATTACATTTAATATCTATATGCATTTACATAAACGCATTCATGAGATTTATACGTATGTGTGCGCGTGCGAAAATCGATAAATTTTACAGTATAATAGTTCAATCTAATGTATAAACAATTGATAGGCCTATAACGTGAGCAGTCCTGAATACCCCTTCCAACCCTCTTCAAGCAAGATCAATATTTCTAGCTGAAGGGAGACAGAGCATCACTGTGCTAAGAGAGGGGATGTGAATAAACTCTCTCTATGGGTAAAGCCTGTTGCTGATATCACATTTAAACATTTATCTTTTCTCTGTGCATTTCTTTAAAATTAGTGATTATTTCAATAATGTTATATTAAGAAATTTGATAAAATATAGTGATGTGCTGTGGTCAGCAGTCAAGGGATGGACAAGCTAACTAATTTTACTCGTGGTCAGTTTTTACTTGTTATTGTATATATATCTGTGATGTAAAAATAGTGATAGTGAACACTATTTTTACTTATATATGTATTTACTGGAAACTATTGATAATAACATCAATACAAGCCAATATCTATTACTAATTATTTATTATTTCTTAATTAAATATTATTTATTAGTATCGTATAATAATTTTTATACAATATTAACAATATTTGACAAAATTTTAGTATAATGTGTGATAGTGAGAAGTGAATGGAATAACATTAAGTATTCGTATTCATATGCTTAAATTATTGTTCTATAATTAGGTATCAATACTACATCTTCAATATCAGCGCAGAATTGTGCTTCAAATTCAACAAGCTCAGCATTTCTTGACAGAGTGTTAATTACTGCTCCATCGTGGATTTCTGTAAATCAAGATTTGAGATGGATTTTTCTTCTGCATACTTACGGATTTGCAAGCCTTTTCTTTGTACTTGGATTTTACACGTTTTTCTCTATTTTAAATTTAAGGTATCAATATATAAATTATAATAGATATAATACGAAATTATAATAAAATATAAATAATTATTAATATTACAGATCCCTTATATCAAGCCGCCCTTTTATGTCAACGATTAATATATTTTTATGTTTATTGGGTGCATCAAGGGCTGCATGTTTATGTATAGATCCTTATAATCTTAAAGAAATAATGCCAAAGATTATAGGGTCCACTATGTGGGATATTGGATTTCCTTGTATTACTTCTGCATTTTGCCTTATACAATTGACCTTCTTGCAATTAACACAAGTACATTTGAAAATTATAAATGTTCTCTATTTGTTTTTTTTTGTTTTTTTTTGTTTTTTTTTTTTTTTTTTTTTTTTAATATTATTTGTATTATCATATATCAATAATGTTTTTTATAATTTCCAGCTTAAGTTTGGGCCAGAAAAGATACAAAAGGAATCATTTTTTAGTCTTATTATAACAGGACATTTTTTTTTTGTAATTGTAAGTGATGTTGCTTTAACATCACATAATTGTTATATGGCAAAATATTTGGTGCAAACTGTATTCCTGCTATGGAGTATTCTTTTATATTTAACATTTCTGCATGCAGGCTATAAAGTCATGCATTTATTGAAAACAATGCCAAGTAGTATGTTAACAAGAGACAATTCTAATGCTCATCACAAAGGTTTGTTTCTATCGTTTATTTTAAATATTCATTTTATACAACTTTATTAAAATATTTTAGGCATTATGCAACTTGCTATGCTAGCACCATATAGCAATCTTGCAACATCAGTAGCAGCTGCTGCGTTGGTGCCTACTTTATTTAGTCCTAAAATCAAAGATTCAGAAGAGAATGAAAGTGCCAATGTTGAAGGAAATTTAGAATATAAAGGTATTATGAAGTATATGATTACTGGCACTTTCAAATTAATATCGCAAAGATTGAAAAGAATAATAAAAAAAAAAAATATTAATTTTTAGGTAATTCTTTAAAAATATCTAAAAAACAAGAACAAGATCAAATGGAAGTGTCTCGTAATGTTTCATCATCTTTACGTGAAGAGACTTTTGTTCAACCAGTATCTACTGTACCTGAAGTTTATGTTAGACCACCGACACCTACGCCATCAACTGCAAATTTACCAATAATAACAGTTTCTAGTCCAAGTCGAAGAAGCTCTTTAGCAAGTAGACGTGGGAGTGATGTATCTCGTTCATCACGTAGAAATTCAGAATGTAGTGTTAAATTTGTAAATGAAGAAGATGTTTTACCAATTATTACTGACTTCAAATATGGTGTTGAATTCAGCCCTAAATATTCTCCTAGTATTAATAGAAGTCAATCACCAGAACGAATAGCACGACGACATTCTGAGAATATTACACCGACTGGCAGCACGAAAGAATTAAGAAGGTGTTCAGATTTTTCTCATGAAAAAAATCGTAGTTCTCAGTTTGCCACTAAATTGAGAAGGAATAGCGATTTTGGTAACAGAACACCAAGAAGAATGTTACCCCCAGTTGAACAGAGATTGCCAAAAGTCTTAGATCTCAGTCCTACAGGTAATTATAATAAAGCATATGTATTTGTACCATATTATTTAAATATATGTAACTTTTAGGTTCACGACGTAATTCTGATATTGGCACTTTTATATCTGCTAAACACGAGTCAAGAAGAAATTCTGACTTCTCTTATAGACGAAATTCCGAAATGGCACAAATTAAGCCATTAGTTATAAATCGTCGTAGTAGCGATATAAGTATTAGAACATTGGATAAAAGTCCTACTCATTATCAAAGTATAGTTCCTCAAAAAATAGAAATACAGGAGAAGTCTGAATCGGATTCAGATCAACCGGATTGTAATGAAAAAGCTGCATTAATGAATGAAAAGATAAAGAATAAAGGTGAAGATACAAAAGTACGAAAGAAAAGCTTGTCTTGGAAAACGGATAAAAGTAAAGATGAATCAGAAGAAATTACAGCTGAAACAAATTTGCTTCCTGAAAATTCTGGAGCAGAGAGCAAAATTACGGTACATTTAAACATAAAGTTAACAAATAAGTGAAATACAGCACATGTATATAAAAAGATAACTTGGTAATTGTTTGTAGGGCACTGATTTTACATTGCATTCAATACTAAATCACATAGCATACGTGAATAGAGCTAAATCTGATACACCGCTGCATATACCAGAAGCCACTACTGCAGCTGTCAGAAGATCTCAAATTCGAAGAGTGTTACATGTTACATATACTACAGCAATTTTAGGAATCATATTGTGTATCATAGATCTTGTTCGTGTTTTTGGACCTTATGGTAATACTTCGGTTTTATATTAATTTATATAGAGATGAAATTATTAATATATTATTATATAAATATATTATATATTTAGGACTCTTGGCAGAAGCAGTAACGTATGATACACGGCCATTGCTAAATCAATTTCCCAAGCCATGGCCTTGGTTATTATATCAAACATTGTGCAGAGCCATAGAGCTCATAATGGGTTGTGCAATGGCAAGTATAACAAAACAACCATCGGTAAGCCCACGTCATCAATATTTAAGTAGTTACCCCAATTATAGCACACGTATGAAACGAGGTAACAATCTTTACATATAAAGCAATACTCATGTCAGTCATATAACAGACTGAAGAACCAAGATGCCAAATTGAATATTTCCATGATCTTATATACCATCTATCTTCATTAAAACATTTACAGATTATTCTTGTATGACCATCTTCTACTAAGGTATAATCCATATTATTAAATCTTGTTAAGTAACAAGATCTTATTATAAATAACTTTATATTTAAAAAATTGTGTGTTTCTAGACGGAACAGTCAGTAATATATTTTTATTGAATTGTTTAACCTGTTTCATACTTAAGAAATCTAAGTTATTTCTATTTTACAAAGAATCTGCAAGATATATTTTATTTTGATACTATATTTTTAATGCTAACTGGGTGTGAAACTCAAAAAAAGAAAAAAAAAAGTATCAATACTATAGACTGGTAGAAAGATCAGAATATGATCAAATACTATAGTAGAATTGCAGCAATAGATCAGTGCAACATTCTAAAAAAAAGTGTGTTCTAATAAGATAACTTTTATCTTTATAATACAAGTTTACATACAATTTAATGAATAAAGCTTTCATTTGGTTATACATATATTATTCGAGGTAAATATATATTTTTTTAATTAAAATATATATAACACGATTACACTGCTACTCTTTATGTTATTATTATCTTATTGAGTACATTATTCAAATACAGTATTAGTAGAGATTTTAGTCAAACAAATATGTTTTATGATATAATAGTCAGATATATTTTATTTGTGAATTTACTTTAAAATAGAAAGTATTAATGGAATCTCTAAAAAAAAAAAAAAAAAAAATAAGAAAATAAAAAAAAAAGTATTAGTATAATGAATGAGGCACTGATAATAAACAAAGTGATGACTTTTTACCAAGTATTCACTGCGCCCATGATTATGGTAAAAATTTGTTCCCAAATTTGAAGTGCCCTATTATTACATGTTTGAGAAAATTACTTAGTATTAATGATATATGTCTAAATAATTTGTCAGTAATGAAAACGTGTAACAGTGTTGTGATCCTAAATGTGATAAAAGTTGATGTATTTAGGATAGGAGACCATTTTATGCTTATGCAAGTTTTGCATAATATCTTATTCTGCGAGATGAAAGACTGGTTAATGTGACATATAAATTTTTATGTTCTTTTGGAATTTTACTATTTAAATATATTTTTCCCTATATTATATATAATTAAAGATAAATAAATTTATTTTATTAAATATTTAGAAATTATATTGAAGAATATCAAAATTGTCAAAAAGGACACAGTTAAAATGATTTATAAATTTTTAATATGTTATGAAGAAAATGTTTTTTTTTTTTTCAATACAAGTAATTATGAGCAATTATTATATAATATATATGAGGAAAAAGTTATTTAATAGAAGCATAAAAGGTCTCAGTATTTGTCTATGTAGAATTTATGACAGATTTTAGTAGTTCAAAATATCATTAATGTTCAATGTGCCAAATACTCGTGTTATCTACTTACAAATGTCTACAAAGAGATTGTCTACATAAGATTTTACTCTACATGAGTACTCCTACAAATATAAATAACAAACAGCTATTTATATACAATTGGATGTTCAATAAAACAGATCTATCTTTTCAATTAAACTTAAAACCGTTATATGAGAATATATATATAGCACAAAACTATTTTTATGGATGCAAAATTCATTGTGAATATTGGAAATTTCATTATTGTAAAATCTATGTATATTGTAATGTTAAACATATTGGAATAGCAATTAATATCTTTACAAACGTAATCATTTAATCATAAATGAATTACAAAACAATTTCAGAAATGTAATACATATTTATAATACATGATTAACCACATAACTATCATACAGTATTGATAAGCAAAAAACATATATATGTACACACACATGTATTTTGTTGCAGTATAATTTCGAATTACACACATTTATGCTTTTTTCTTTAGAAGTAGAATTATTTTAATAAGAAATACATAAATATTGAAAAGATAAATAAAAGAATAGTATATTATAGTTGAATTTTCATATATTTACTATCTTTTTGTGAAAAGAAAATAAATAATTGTTGAAATATAATTTTGCATAATTTCTGAAAATAGAATATAAAAAAATATAATATATAAATTTGGAAAATGTTAATTAAAACAACCAATTAAAGTACATAATTAGAATTGATATATAGAAAACAATATAATAGAAGTCATAATAAGTTGGATCTTGAAAATTATGATTGATAATTCAAATAATTTACATACGCACATTCTACTCTCTTGTGTATTGGTGTTATCTATACATACATGTTGGTTGTGTGGGACGAACTGATCACAAAAAAGCTTTAATAATGAACATTGCTGATAAATTACAACAATTATATTATGAAAGACAATTGCAAAAAATAAATGAAATAATTGAAAATATGTCCTGCTTTTATATCATTATAAAACAAAATAAATAATGATCAAAGTATAAGAATTTAGTAGTGAATTACATATATCTTTTTTAAACAAATATTTGAAATATTATTATCAATTGCAATTATGAAATCATATACAGAAAATACATATATTAAATCTCCTACTTTGCCAAGATTTATTGTCTTGCTTTAATACTTTTTTTACGATTTTTGGTTAAAAGGAAATAGTAATTGTGAAATTCTATAAGGATATTTATTGGAATGATGAATAAACTCGTACAAGTCTTTTATCAAGCAGATCATACTACAGTTATTTTTATTTATATATTTTTTTTTTATTTTTGTATTTTTTTTACTCTCACTCGATTTATCAGAATGTAGAAATGCATACTTTCTACCCTCAAATACACAGTATAGAAATCTTATATGTCAAGCATAGAACTACACATAAAACAGAAATATTATATTCAAAAGGAATTTCTTATTACGCTAAACAGATTTCTTTATGCCTTTTTATCTGTGCCTTCACCATGTAATTCATTTATGTAATTTGACTATATTATAATGAATAATTTTATTTTATGCATAAATGTATTACTAAGAAAATTTGTTTGATTATATATACGTATTATGTTATAAGATCTCTAAGAATTCTGTTTAACTTATCAAACACTCATTAAACATATCCTTGTAAAACATTGTAACTTTTCATCATATATCATTGATTATATTAATATTTGTCTAATTAAAAGATATATCAAAATTTCACCCAAAAAAATAATGTTATATTCTTACAAGTATGATTATAAAGTGAATGAATAATAAACTGCACAGTCTAGCAATTCTCCGCAGTTTGTTTATCAATTAATTTTCAATGGATTGTTAAATATTATGAAATTAATAAATACGATTATTAATTCTTCTTAAAAATTATTAGTTCCAGTTCATAAGCATACTGCTACTTTTTTTTTAACTTATAGAAAAGATACGTAAAAAGTAAATTATATTGAATATATAAATAGTTAATTACCTGCTTATTTATAACCTTTAACCTTTATAATCAAAATAATCTATTTCTGGTTCTGGCGATTTTGAAGTTGATGGAGTTGGTACAATTTGCTGACTTCTTGTTATAGGTAATGCTAAGATTGTCCTATAATATAATTAAATATTAACATAATATTTGTACTTTATCCTATAAACTAGAATAAATATACAAACTTACTTTGTTGAATTGTTAGCTTTAGAAGTATTCAATATTGGACCTGGAACTTTCCTTTGTCCATTATTTCTTTGCACAATTTCTAATAAACTATAACTTGGTAGCCAACACTGTAGTACAATGAATAAATTAAAAAATGTATTAACAGTTTTATACATATATATATATATATATATATATATATATATATATATATATATATATATATATATATTATGCACACAAATATATTTATCTACTTGTATGTGTGTGTGTACCAATAACAAAAGAGTGAGAAAGAAAGAGTATTACCTTATCTTTTACAGCAGTAGCAACAACGTTTCTTTTTGGCTCTAGATCATATGCTTGACTCTCACAGCCAAAATGTTCGCAAGATTCATGAATAAAGCGACGTTTATCTCTATTCATACTATCAAATGAATAACTCCTTGACTTCTGTTTAGAAGTCTTTGCGAGTTGAACTAATTCCGTTAGTTTTTCATGCACCATTTGACAAAAATGAGGATCTTTTTTTGCCCACTGTTTCATATAATCAGTGTATCTTGGCATTAATTTTCCGCTTAAGTCTGGATTAACAATTTGAAGTCCTAATGCTAATCTTCTATTTCGTTCTATTAATTTACATTCATCGCTACATTCGAGTATTTTTAGTTGATTTTGTTTCTTTGCTCCTGGTCCAAAAAGTTCTTCTAAATCAACAGAATGACCAAGTTGCATATCAGCCATTTTACTAGCTAAAATGTTGCTAGTTATTCTTTGATATTCTCTAGAATTTTCTGCACATACTCTAGTTGTACTTCTATGTCCACATTGGCACGTTACCTACAAGTATAAACGTATTTAGCAATATATACAAATATATTTTTAAAATATTTTATGTCATTTTACGTACTTTGACCATTTCTTTACAAGGTGTATCAGGACATTTTCCCTCGTGACATGGAGCAGCACATATGTGCCCACATAATTCCCTTAATATATTACATGGTTGAACACATTGCTGTCCTGGTTTCTCACATGATCCAGGGTGGCAAATAGTTATACATTTATGCCTTCCACATAATAAAGGTTTATTGCACAATAATCCACATGAAATTTCATTAAAATAACATGGGACAGCTTTTCTAAGTTCATGCTTGCCATAACACCATTTTTCAGTAAGATAAGTACATGGAGGACATGATGGTTCACTGTGGCAATTATGAAATACTTCATGACCACAAGAATGATCACGCGAACACGGTCTATCACAAACGGGTCTTCTAGTTCCACAGGGTACAGGAGGATATATTACAGCTGTACCACATTCACAATATAATTCGTCAAAACTACTGCGCCAGCAAGGTTGACACCTGCCTAAATTAATACATCTTTCATTAAAAATCTCTATTTAACAAATCTTTAATTAAATAAGGAATTATTTTATTTTAAACATTCATAGAAATATAATTCAAAATATTTTTACCTTTATGGCAGGTTTGTTCACATTTATGTCTACCACAACTTAATGTTTTAGAACAAGGTAAAGGACAAATATGCTCAAGATCAATACAACACATTTGATTACACTTATGTTTTCCACAAGATCTCTTTTTGATACATTTTTTTTCACAACGTGCATCATCCGCTTTAGTCGTTAAATCTTTACATGGAATTTCTCTATCCATATTACCACAACGACATTTTACATCTGTTGTTAAATCACACTCAGGACATTCTCCTTGATGACACTTTATCTTACATGTATGTGGATTACCTTTAATAAAAAAATGAATATGAATTACCATATATAGAGAGGAATAATTAAATTATTAAAATACTTACTAGGCTGACCACAGTTAAGACGTTTAGAACATATTTCTTCACAAGTTGGAATTGGATCTAAACAAGTCTTTCTTTCGTCTGACAGTGGTGTTTGTCCACAACAACATGTTGTAATTTTTTCAGGCGTAAGTGTACAAGACTCACATGAATTTGGATGACAAGTTTTTTTGCATTTATGATTTCCACAATCTAACAACTTTTCACAAGTACCTTCACATGAATATATTGAAGGTACATTAGATTGACAAATTACATCTCTTTTACTTTTCCCACAATAACATTCTATAATAAATAATATACATAAATATGTGTGTGTATAAATAATATGTATAACTTTTTATATTATACTTATTATACTGTTATAAATAATGTAAAATTACCTTGTTGTATTATTTTATCACAGGGCTCACATTCCCCATGATGACATTTCTTTTCACATGTATGCTTCCCACAATTTAAGATTTTGCCACAAACAGAATCACATAACAATAATGTTAATGCACAACATTGTAGCGTTTGTGATGTTTTCCCACAAGCACAATTTTTTGTTACCATTGCTATGCATGATGGACAAGATCCTGGATGACATAGCAAAGTACATTTATGAGGGCAATTATTTTTTATTCGAGATCTCCCACAAACTTCACCACAGGAATGAGCCATATCTCTGCGATTCCATTCAGGCATATTTGTTTTTCCACAAAAACAGAAATATTCTTCGGGAATTGTTGTGCTTACATTTTGGCATGCAGGACACCTCCAACCATTTTCTATAAAAAAAAGAAAAAAAAAAAAAAAAGAAAAAAAAATAGAAAAAAGAACAAAAAAAAAAGATTTCTTAATGTTGTTTATAATTGAAATTATTTGTATGATAAAAGAGAGTACCTGCTTGGGAAGATTTTGCCCACTTTTTTATACACTTTAAGTGCAAAACATGATAGCAGTTTGAGCAAGACCAGATATAATCATTTTGTTTTATATATTCACAGCATACTAAACATTCTAATTGTCCTCTATTTAATTGATCTGTTAATCTTTCCCTTTGGCTTGCATCATCATCTATAAAAAATCAATTACTATTTAAGTAAATTGACAAACGTAGGAAATAAGTTTTATACTAAAAAATAATTTATCATTACCTTCATGTTTTTTATTCTGCTTTCGTTTTGAAATATTATTTCTATCATTACCTTCTCCCTTTTGTCTCCAATTCACAATTTCTACTTCTTTAGTTTCTTGAGTCACATCTTTGTTTTTATATTTATCCTTAGTAATATCTATTTTGCTTTCTTCATATTTTTCTTTATAATTATTATACTCCTGGTAGTTATTTTTTCTTTCACGATAATTATTATCATATCTACCAATCTTGCGATTATTGGTAACTTTTCTACTATATTTAGCAGGAATACGTTGCGTTCCAAAATTAGTATTATGACGTTGATAATTATTTTTACTTAAATCACAATTTTGACTTGTAGTGCTGCTGGCACCAGCATTTTCTTTGTTAGCTTTTACTTGATCATTGATTTCATGTCTCTCTTCAATATTAGGTGTATTAGTTTTATTGGCATTGATATTTGCATTGATATTCATAAATTTGTCATTCTTCTGTGTTTCATCAATAGTTGAATTATTTCTATGATCATTAGACATACCTACCGGCTCTTCAGAAGCTAAAATAAAAATTTTTTAATTATTGATATCATTTATTTTATTAATAAATATATATGCTTTATACACCACTACTTACTATTTTGATATTTTCTATAATTTCTACCATGTTGTGTTTTATAGGAATTTTGAAATGAAGCTCTTTGCCGAAAGTTATATTCTGGTATTTCTTTATATTTGTATGTATTATTTTTTTTTGTATTATATTTCTTTTTATATTTACTCCCATTATCAGAAACATACGTTTTTTGTGGCAAATGTGGTTTAGAATCTTCTGGATTAGTTACATGTAGACTTGTATTTGCTTGATTGGGATAATGTTTAATTCCATGTGGTATAAATTCATTTGCGGTAGGATGTAAATTGGAATGTTCAACTATGCTACAAGTGTTGCGACTAATTTCTTTTGGAAATTCATATTTATTGTTATCTTTATAATTTTTAATTCGTTTCCCTTGTCTATTGCTTTGATAATATGTTGACATGTTCTGTGACCTACTGTTACCTTGACAGTCTTGTGCGCTGCCTGGAGCATTTAAGTAATCTGGGCAAGTGTCTCTTAAAGGCAATGAATTTAGAGAACCTGATGAAAAGTTAGAATCCGTTTGACAGGAAGCAATATGTTCACTTTGTCCCAACATCATTGAAGTATTTTGCGAATATGGTGCATGAGTACTATGGAAAAAAACGTTGCTCCCATTACTGGGATAAAAAGTCCAACTTTCTACATTAGGGATGGCACTATTTTGACCCGAATAAAAAAAATAATTTGAATCTTCAGGTTCGTGACATGAGCCATCCCAAGTGGCCATACTGTTTGAAGGAATCGAATATCGCCTCCTTAAGAATAAATGGGATTTAAGTTCGTATATATGTTATTTAAAGTTTCAAATCCGTTATCAACAAAATTGCAGACAATTTAATTGGCAGTGTATATAACAGAATTGACTTATAATCGATGTGTTGAACACTTTAGTTTTTTCTTTTTTCTTTTTTTTTTTCCTTTTTTTTTTTTCTTTTTTTTAAATAATGTTATCTACACGTTGTTACGACCAATTTCGTAACACGCACGAATTCTTATCCTTTTTACTTTTTTCACTGTACTTCCACAAATAATCAGAAAGATACGGGAGACGTAGAAGCTTTATACAAGCTAACAAACTTTCTAGTAAAGTTGTAGTAATAAAGATAAGGCTAAAGACCAATTGTATTTATCCTATCTACTTTACAATTTTCTTGTCAATTGATTTTGAAACTAAAGATAGAATCATTATAGAATAATAATAATCAGATTGCGCGTACAATAAAATATAAGATTACTTAAACTCACCTTACGATCTATAAGAGAAATTTAAGTTTTCTATTAATTAATTACCTAATACTAGAAATGCTGAAGATATTAGATTCATTCTACAGTAAAAGAGATTGGTTAAGGTGGTATAGAATGAAAGTCGATCATAGAAACAAGAAACACAATTGAAAACGCGCCATTCCATTCGATTGCACTTGTGTCCCGACTTTAATACAAACAATCGATTTCATTGGACGAGTTTTTGCACGTGATTTATACCTAATCGAAATAGGTGTGATACTGTCAGCTGACTGAACGTGAAAATTTACATCGACTTTATTTATTCTTCTTTCTCCAAAATATCTTGTAACTTATTTTTACAATAATGACACTTCATTCAGCTGGAAAGGGTAAACTTCTTGCGGTAATAGGAGATGAGGTAAACTTAATTTATAAAGATTTAAGTTTTATTTACAATGTAATGTTATTTAATAGAATTTTTAATACTTCTCAAAAAATATTTAAGTTTACCATATATTCTTCTTTTCTCAGGATACATGTGTAGGATTCCTACTTGGAGGTGTTGGAGAAATTAATAAACATCGTCAACCTAATTTTATGGTTGTTGATAAAAGTATTGTTTTATTTTTATAATTACAACTTTTGTTTTTATTATTATATGCAACAAATTAATTACTCGTATTGGATAGATAGTTACATATGTACTGTGAAAAGTAATATATTTTACAGATACACCAGAGAGTGAAATAGAGGATACATTTAAGCGTTTTATTAAAAGAGATGACATTGACATTATTCTTATAAATCAAAATGTGAGTAAATTTATTAAAATTTTATAACGTGAAACGAAGAATACAATAGTGTAATATAAAATTTATTTTCATTTCTTTCAATAAACTGTTACTGCTATTAATTAATCTCTAGTAAACTTTAATAAATTTTAGGTTGCTGAAATGATTAGACATGTTATTGACAGTCATACTCAGCCTATTCCTTCTGTATTAGAAATTCCTAGTAAGGATCATCCATATGATGCTAGTAAAGATTCAATTCTAAGACGTGCTAAGGTATGATTGCTAATGTCTCATTATAAAATATTAAAATAGATATTTTTAATTAATAATATTCCCCTTGCAGGGCATGTTCAATCCAGAAGATATACATTAAACTATATGTTGTTTATATAATAAAAGAAAGTATAACTTAATTAAATATACTAATTGTACAATATGACAATTCTTTCTTTCTTGAATATTATCATACTTTTTGTTTTAATCATAAGAATAGAAAATGTATATACAACATTCCACTGCTTATGTTGTATTTAGAAAAAAAAATTATAATAGTATATTAAATATCTATTAAATTTAAAAATTTTGCTCTATCATTGTCTTGTTCTATAGTAAATATTATTTCACATTATGTATTATAAATTAAATAAAAAAAGCATATTGTTATAAAATTTAGATTTACACAACTCTGTCCTGAATTTTTGCATTTTACATTTTACATTTAGAGTACTTGATATATTATTAAAACATAATCAAAACTAGCGTAATCGCTTTATTTATGTAGAATAACTAAAGAAATATTAATTTCATTTTGTAATAGAAAGAGACAAAAATATAATACAGTAATAAATAATAATACTTATTAACTTAATATTATATATGATAAAAAAGAATAACATAATTTCTTTTCTATTGATATTTTTTCTCTTCAAATTTATTATAATGTGATCACATCAAGAACAATGTTATAAAAAAGTACATTGAACAATAACTTTATAAAAATTATCATATATTATTCATTACTGTAGAAATAATTTTTCTTATTTACAATCATTTTCATAAATTACAGTTTTATGCTGAATCACCGTTAAGTTGCTTTTTCATTAATAATGAACTAGTAATTCACTAAAATCCGATTTTTTTCATATTTTTTCTCAATATGGCAAAAATGATCTCTCTCTAACTTAATATAACCTCTACTTTTCCTCACTATTATTCGATTTTTTATATTTTGTATATCGTAAGTATAAAGATCAAAATGAAAATGCAGATTTTATCTGTAAACATAATTTTTTTTTTTATTTTATTTTATGCTATAAACATAAGACACATTTTTGTAATAACATTAGAAATATTAACATAACAAAGGATACCTATTGATCTAAAACACTTGAGAGATATGAAGGAAAAATTTTTAATTAAAAACAGATTAATATAAAATAATTAAAACAGCACTCACATATAACGTAAAAAACATGTGAGAAAAAGATAAAAACAGGAAAAAAACAATTTTTTTTTTTTTAATCCTTCTTTTTGAGTTTTTGAGAGTTATATTCCATTGATTCTAACCATAATCTGAGATCTTCGTTTATTTCAGGTAAACGAATTTCAGGTTCAAATTTTTTCAAGAACTCGGTCAAAGATATTTTCAAGCCGATCGTCGTTTGCTTGCTGAAAATGGTCGTGTGAATGAAATTATTTCGAAGATTGATGAACTTGTGCTCGAAATATAAACTTTTTTCGTCCCAATAAATTAACTGCAATAGAAGAGTGTCATTTTATCACGAGAATTTAACATTGATTTTACCGTCATCTTTCGAACTTTTTGAGACCTTTGATTTTACCTTAGTCATAATTTTGTACGTCATAAGGAAAGGAATTGGCCGTCGATATCTTGTAGATGAAGCACCAAGGACTACAGTGGCACCCATTTTTCCCATCAAATAAAACATTTCGGTTTGAATAAAATAATGAAAACGAGCAAAATCTATTTCACGTAGATATCTTGCATTATTCATATGTGATAATACAAGATCTAAATCTTGAGTAAAACATATACCTGAAAAATAAATTGAATAATATTATTTTGTTATGTATTAATCAAATCGATCTTAAGTATCTACATGGTAAGTTAATGATTGAAAATGATTGAAAAAGGGATATAAAAATGTTAATAAAAAAATATGTGTCGTAATAATCGTTCATTTGAACGGATCTTATCGATTCTTACAATCATTGTATCGGATCGATTTTTTATATTTTACTACTCGACATTGTTTAAATAAATGAATAGTAATATAATAAATAAATTTAATAGTAATTTATTAAATAGTATCTTTAGTTAAATAAATAGTGATTTAAGCTTCCGTTTTTTTTTTTTTTTTTTTTTTTTTAAATTACGTTATACAAGGAAAACAAATTATTTTTTAAAATAATGTAAAATTTGAAATAGTTATTATAAAAACCTGTTATTTCATGCTTCTATGTGATAAATAATAATCCAAAGATGAAATTTAACGATGGTAAAATAATATTATCGGTATTAGGTACAATTGAAATTGAATAAGAAATGAAATTTTCAAAATATATTAATTTTTAAAAAATACTTACCATATATCGTAGTTTCGTTCATAGGTTTTGTCTTTTTTTGCATGAATTTAGTCCAAACGAAAACAAATATTACTCGCAAGAAATAATTTATGTCAATGAAATAAATAATTGCAATGATCGCGTAGAAAAAAATATCCCACATTTTGTTTTATTATTAAAATATCCAAGTGAAAAAAAAAAGTATTATTCAAATAAATAATTTTTCATAAATTGAAATGAAAGAGAGCAAGTGATATCTACGCTTATAAAGACAAAACAATACTGATCGCTTTGGACAATAATTTTATTCAGTAAAGTAACAGGTTGAATGACAAGGAATTTCTTAAAAACGTTTCCTTCAGGCCATGCGCGCTATGTAGAAGCGCCGGTATAGCGGTATAGTTATGCCGAAGTGTACTGATTGAAATTTATTTTATACAGTTATGTAAATAATCTTGTAATACATAAAAATTATATAACTTTTAAAGAAATTTTTAGTAATCATTTAAAACTATATAAACTCTTTAGTTTTATATCATATTTTACATTGTCAATCACCAGTAACCTGAATGGAAAGTTTCAGTGTCAATTATCGGTGACTGACGTGGCACTCAATGTATTAACCTTTCATTGAATTTATTCGTTTATGCACATAATATACATTCAAAATAAATTTCTTATCGTTCAATAGTATTTTTTTTTCTCCAACGATAAAGATCAGTCTACAGAAATAAAAATATTAAGAAAGTTAAAACTAATCATCGTTTATATGTAGATATTATAAAAATATCTAAAAATAATATAAAAGAGAGATAGAGAGAGAGAGAGAGAGAAAGAAAATGTAAAATACTTTTGCGTGTATTATTGTTTTTGAAATGTATATGTCATTTTTATTATATGTTTATGAATATGTTTATTATATGTTTATTATGTGCATTAGAAAAGGCAAGGATAAATATTCAATACGAATAGACGTATGTCGATAATTTATAAATAATTAAATACATTCAAAACGAAAAAAAAAAAAGCAAAATTTCTAAGAATCAATATTGATTTCTGTAAATTCTTTATTTTCTAATATTTTTTGGACGACAATAACATCGAGAACATATTCACAACGTAGTAATAATTTTATTACAGAACAATCTAGATATATAATAACAAAGCGTATTTTGCTACTCGCTATTATTTTTTTGTTTTTTGTTTTTTTTTCCTTTTTTTGATTTTATATTACTTTCTTTCTTTATTTATTTAAACGAACTATAAATTTCAATTTGTCGTCGATTGTGCTAATATAGAAATTCATTCATTCTATAGATATAATTAGATGATAATTTAGAAATATTTTTATGACTTCTGAGTGTGACGTAATAAAAAAAAAAAAAAAAAAAAAAAAAAAAAGAAACGAAGATATTCTCGTCTGATTCAATGAAAACTAAAAAAAAATGTTTTTTTCAGACTTTTTTTTATCGTTAAGAGAAATTAATCAACAATTAATAAAAATTTCAATTACATTATAGAAACTCGTGTGTTATCTTGGATAAATATTGTTTTGCAAATTGATCTTTAATTCTTTCGCTCTGGGTGCTTGTGTACGAAAAGTTTACGGTGCTTGATTTTTATATTTTATAAGTTTAATTATATACTTTATCACAGAAAAAAAGATTATTCTTTGAAAACAATACGCGCGTTATATTTTTATTTTACATTTCTCTTAGAAATATTATATTGTTAGAATTACAAGATAAAAAAAAATTATAAAAACGTTTAAAAATGAAAACTTGTTTAGTATTAAAATTTCTTGTGATTTCGTGACCAAAGTATGATATTATTTCATAATTGTCAATTTTTTATGACATTTGGTGTTTAGTGTGAAATAAAATTTTAATATTATATACATATATACACCGTTTAGAGCGAAAAGATTAATTCTTATTTCAATAAGAAAAAAGAAGAGAAAGACTAATTAATTCATATAATAATCAATCCATATTTAATAATTTATAAATTCGATTTAAATTAATGAGCATGTGTAAAATTTTTGTGTAAAAATTTTTTCTTCTCGTCATAAATAAGATCATATATTGTTATGTACCTACATATATATGATGTTTGAAGTAATTTAAGCTGTTATTTTCGATGATACGAAATAATATCCTGGTAAGACATTATTTCATTAATAGAGAGCAACAAATTTATACCATTAAATTTTTCTTTCTATAAGTCATAATTGATAATAAAAGTGCATTGATTCATAAAAAAAAAAAAGAAAAAAAGAAAAAAAAGAAAAAAGAAAAAAGATAACATCGATAATTTCTTTGTTCATCGATAAAATCTTTAATCACTCAGAAATATTTCGCGTAATTAGATCAAATTTAATATACCCTGTATATAATCAGAGTAAAAGTATCTAATAATTTTTATAGTTTAAGTTTTTAAGAGAAATATAGCACATACATACAATATATATACATACATATGTATTATATTATATTAGTTGCACGCAATTTCTCGCATCGTGCTTCATTTTTTTGTTTATAGAACTAGTCTTTTCTTTTCTTTTTTCTTTTTTTTTTTTCTTTTCCCCCTTGCTAATTCACATCGCGAAACGTATCTTTCTTTTTTTACATTTTTTTTTAACTTGAAGCGACGATAAGAATAAATCTTATTGTTAGATGTCTACGTGTAAATATTTGTTCTCGGTCATCAAATAATAGCCCTGAGCAGTCATCTTAAAAGCACCGCGTTGTTATATTTTTTTCTACATATACATATACATAAGTAGATATTGTATATAATACATTTACGTGGAATAAAAAATCGTATGAGAAATATATATATATATATATATATATATATATATATATATATATATATATATAGGAAGATATATATATATATATAGGAAGATATATATATATATAGGAAGATATATATATACATAAAGGAAGAATCTCAGATCTTCTTTAAATTATCAACAAACAAAGAATGATCGGTGCACTTGGAAATATTATCCTGAATGAACATACATATAAACACGGTGCTTTTCACGTTCTCGCATATCATATATTTAGACGGTAGTAGTTACGTAGATCGTCGTTTCTGCGACACCATTCGTCGCGTTCTCGTTTTGTCAGCAATTCGAAGGTGTTGTTGTTGTTGTCGTTGTTGTCATTGTCGTCGTGGTTGCTGTTGTTGTAGTATTCATTGTAGGTATAATTGATTGTCGAAGAATCGCAGAGGAAATTTCATTACTTTCTAACCATCTTGCTACTTCTGGTGGTATCTCTGGCCTCACGTGAGTTATCTGCAAAATTTATTGTACTTGTTATGAATTATTTATAAATTGCAATTTATTAATAAGTCATAGTAATATAATATGTATGAGATATTATCAATAATATGTTTATATTTGAATTTTTTTTATGTACTTTACACAAGATGATGGATTTTATGTGTAAACACTTTAAATGACTTGATCTTTTCTAACATTAGATTTACAGTATTTTTCAAATTTTTTAAGATTTTAAATTTTATACTTAATTGCATAAATCAATATATATATATATATATATATATATATATATATAGTGATGTAATCGTATGAATACATATAAATTTATGTTAATAAATCTATTAATTTTAAAGTAAATAAACTAATATGCAAAATAATGATAAAATATTTCTTATTAATAAATTCTCTTAATATAATGGGTTTCAGTAAGCATATAATGTCCATAAATCTAGCGATTATATAAGAATAAAAACAATACGGAAGATATTTTTTCTTTTTTTATTTTGAAAAGAAAAAAATGTCTAAATATTTCATCCTAATTGCCTTATCTTGTTAATTATGTAAGGTGTATAATCAAGTCATGCAATTAATATTAGTGAAAAAATAGATGTTAGAATGATACGTTCAACGAGAAGCCAATCAGTGTTCAATGTCAATTATTCATGATGTCATAATAAAATAAATTATATATTTTTGAACATCACATCGTAATGACGATATTTGTGATTTTACCTGTGTAACACCTGCCTCAACGTTACCATTTTGTTTAACACCTCGATCAACGAGAGTACCCATAACCGTCTCTGCACTGCAGTCTAAAAGTCTTTGCCTGCAGATAGCTATAGCTCGGATAAATCCATCACTCGGCGTAACAAAACGATGTTCCATAAAAATCGTTTTTTCGTCCCAATAAATGATCTGCAATGACAGTAAAATTGTATAAAAAATAATAAACCAATACTTTCGCGTAAAACACAATATAAACATGATCGATATAGGACGCGTTAATGGCTAACACTATTTTACATATTCTTGTTACAATATTCTATTTTAAGAATTTCATTACTTTGAATTCCATTGCGCATATATGCTTTTTTGTAGAAATATTTTAATTTTTAAATTTCGATATCAAAAGTCTGAAATTATTTATGGATTCCCATTTTTATAATTTTATTTTTTGTATACATTTCAAAAGAATGTAAATAATTCAAATGAAATTATTCGAAGATTATTCAAACGAATATTTTTGTTTTTTAATTACATGCATATATGCATATATCTTGTTTGTTCGATCGATAATGCGATAGTTAAGATTCGTTTAAATATTTTTAGAAAAATAAAACAAGTATTTCGAAATAAAGAGAAAAAACAGATAGAAAAGAATAAGTTAACTAGAATATGCATAGATTCCGAGGTGTGAATTTTATTTGAAAAAAATTCAAGAGAATTCCTAAGGATTAAATCATTAAAGAAATTAACAAATGAGACAACATTTCTTCAAGGTAATTTTTTCAAGCTCACCTTCGAAGTTATCTTATAAATAGTTAAAGGTTTGAGAAATCGCCGATAACGTATCGTTGCTGCTCCTTGAACGACACCAGATCCTTGAGAACAAATTTCACGATAAAGACCAGTTCGCTCGTAAAAATCAGCTCGAGCAAAGTCCAATTCTCTCAAATATCTTGCATTGTTCATGTGATAGAGAAGAGTGTCTACGTCGGTCGTAGTACAAATACCTAATAAAAAAAAAAAGAGATGATCCTATGATGAATCTTTTTCGTTATTTATTTATTTATTTATTTATTATTTATTTATTTATTTTTTTTTTTTAATAAACGATAGAGATATATTCTCGATTATTTGTATTCTATCAATCACAGCTGATTGTCTCTATAGGTCAAGGTTTACACGAGACATGTGCAAGGCCGACACAAGTAATCGTAAGGATTCTCCTGGCTTGCTTGCTGCATTGCTTGTCCCTTTCTGATCGATCGAAGCTTAAAAATTAATACATTTTCATTCGGACGTTTAAAAAATTAGGTTTAAGATTTAAATAACTGTAATGTAATTTTTGATATAACATAATAACTTTTGTTAATCGTCTAATGACACGTAAATCAAGAATTTTCATTAAATTTTTTATCAAATAGATTATCAAAAGAATTTAATTCATTATAATAATATAATAAACCTTCGTTCGTTGTAAATTCTGAAAAAGTTTTCTATCAAAGAGTAAGAAAACTTTCTATAAAAGTTTCCTTGAAGTTTTATGTCCTATCTTTTAATAATAGCCTATAATCAGAATATAAATATTTTCGATTCGATCCTTCTTTCAATATAGATACAAAACAAAAAAAAAATAGACTTGTCAGTAAAATATTCTTTTTTTTTTTTTTGCAAGACATAAAAACGAAAAGAGAGAGAATAATATTTTTTCGTCACAAGTACTTACCATAGACCGATGCCTCATCAAGTATATGAATTTTCTTTTTACAGAATCTCGCAAGGAAAACCGTGAGGAACATACGTAGGAAATAATGAACCTCGACGAGGAGATGAAGAAGTATGACGGCACCGAGGATACCGGCTAGGACCCAACAAGTTATCATCCTAATAATTATCGTCCTTTCGTTGATGGTCTTGTCGTCCTGCTGGGACGATAATGGTCAATGTGTTGTAATTCGATCAGACTTTGGAAGCTTTCAACTGGCGGGAAGCCGTGTTGTTATTGATTCGTGCTCGAGACGGTTCACTTTTCGTTGATAAAAAGTTCTGGCCTCTTTTTATCATGTTAAACGACACTTTTTAAAATATTTTCCTTTCACAGAGTTCTACTCAATAATATCCTTTAAAGGATACCTCGTAATTCTTCGAAAAGTTGTCGTCTTAGTCATCGAGTTATCGAATAACGAAGAGCTCTGTATTTATTTCTTTAATTATTTTTCTTTTTCAGCCTCTTTACGTCACACTCGGAAGATTTTGATTCTGCAAGTGAGGGTTCTCTTACTGTGAACGAATGGACAAAGAAATATATATAACAAAAGTATTGTCCTGGATGAAGGTCATGATAATATTAATGAGTATTACAAATATAAATTGTAGAACATTCTCGCTATTTTACGTTTCATATGCTAAATGAGTCACATTAAAGATCCGATAATATATTTCACGTATGATTTCCTTCAGGGTCAGATATTCATATATTTATAATACACAAACATATTTAAGTATATACGTGATTAAATATATAATTATGTGTTTATATACGTAACAATTGACTTTTCCGATTATAACTTTTCTTTCACCCCAAAGTTAATAAATAAGAAAAACGTGTTAATAAGTTCTTTTTGATTTTAATATAAAAGAAAATAATAATTATTTATTTTATTTATATAATTCTTCAAATTAATTCAGCTGAGACACAATTATATCGTTGTTTAACACTTGTTTTTTTTTTTTTTTTTTATCACGTACATCGATTCCACACTTAGTAGTTATTGATTATGTTCTGTATCGTGACAAAGGGGTGGCTAAATTGCGTGACAATAACAACAACAACAATACAATAAAAATAATGCGTAATAGTCTGCCGTTTGTATTTTCTTTTTTTTTTTTTTTTTTTTTTTCATACACGTACATACATACGTATGTAAAGAAATATTATACGTATACGAATATCAACGAAGAATTCCTTGTTTTTACGATTACGTGATATTTATTTATTAAGTAAATTATTAAAAAAAAAAAGAGAGAAAGAGAGAGAATGAACATTTTACGATGAATGAAATTACATTGTGCGATAGTTTGCATTTCGAATAGAACCTACTTTCGATACGAGCGAGCTCACTTTCAACGAGATTTATCAAGCAAAGCACGTATCAGAACGCGGGGCAACCCTAAATTCAAGCGTTTTCACTAAAATTAATCTTCGTTAATGTTTTTAACGAAAGGCTCGATGTAAATATAATGAAAAATCAATGGAAGCTTAAAATGAGACATAAGAATGAATATTCATCGTGGGTATATTCATATCTACATCTGATGCATTTGTTATTAAACAATAAAAATATTGACAACGATATGTGATGACAACACACAACAATTATGGAAATGAATGTATGAATACACAAATATACATTCACATTAACACACACACACGTACACACGTACGCACACACACACACACATACATACAGACACACACCTGTACGAAGACCTAAGAGGAAGCCCGTTCGTATCGAAGACATCTCAACAACTGATAATCCTTTAGCTCGATGTGTTCAACACACCGTCATTGTCGTTATCGTTGTCGTCGTCGTCGTCGTCGTCGTCGTCGTCGTTGTCGTCGTCGTCGTCATTGTGTCGACCAGATCGTTTCTTTCCGAGCTCTTGCATCTGCGCTTAGAACATTCTCGTTTACGGGGGAGGATTGGACTAACCGTAGCGGTGGGAGTAACCAGACTTCGCAGAAACCCTGGCCAGTTTTTTTTTTATTTTTCGACGAAACTTCATTGAAGACGTATCTACTCTTACGAACTTTTTCTCTCTTCGTATTTAAGATTGTTCTTTCATTACAACCTTTTTTTCTTCTATTCTTTTCTTTTTTTCTTTTTCTTTTTTCTTTTTTTTTTTTTTTCAAATTCAACGAATACCAAAAATTAGAATGCAACGAAGATCATAATGAGAATGAACAAGGTTATCTCGTTTATGTTCATATTGTACTATAAGACAGACATCCTTTATCTATTTATGAGATTACATGGTATCAATCTTATCGATGAATATAAAAATAGTCAATTTTAATTAGGCGATACTAAGCATATAAAATGGGGGAGAGAAAAAAAAAAAGAAATAAAAATGAAAGTGACAGAAAAAAAAGAATGTATAAAACAGAATATGTTTGCTAGAAACGATGTTTGCATAAACTGTTAAAGGATAAAAGGGGGATATATGTAAATACAAAGAATCGATCGATATCTATTTGACTGGATTTTTTTTTGATTATCGAGAAGATTTATTTGGAGAAATAGTCACTGTTTGCGTTTAGCTCTTCCACGAGAAATGTACTGTAATAACTCGACAATGTCCTTGGACGAAACGTACGAGCTGTGACGAAGCCATTTACGTACACAGAAATGTTTATGTAGCTATGTATTTCTTTCTTTTTTTTTTCCTTTCTTTTTTTTTTTCTTTAACTCTCTTTCCTTATTTTCTACATATAGGTATACATATATATATATATATATATATATATATATATATATATATATATAAATACTATACCTAATGTAAAGGTGTATGGAGCGGAATTGGAGATCTTTGTTCTTCAAGGTTACTTAAGATATCCATAGGCAGATCGATCAATAATTTTCATTGCAAAATATTCGAATACTTCATTTAATTGCTTTGAGTGAACACAGCAAGATAGATAGATAGAGATAGAGAGAGAGAGAGAGACGGAAAGAGAGAAAGAGAAAGAATGACTAGTTAAAACTTATTCGAAGTCTAAGCATGCACAAACGAGTCAATATTACCTCGAAGTGGTGGATAATGTCTCCGCCTCTCATCAGGAAGCGCTTTCTTGCTGATGTTTTATGGAAAACACGTGCCCATCGAGGTAACTGACTCGAATTCACGAAGTCGAGTGATACTGAGAAAATAAGTTGTTGTCGTTGTCTTATGTACCTAATCCAAAAATTTTGCAAGAGCCGATTCACTTTTACAAAATTTTCTCTTTACGTGACGAACCTGAGAACGACTATTTATTCAGTAATTTATTTTCCATTTCTGTATTTCTTTAATTCTTTTTTTTTCCCCACTTCCGCGTCGGTTGGGAAATTATAATAACGAAATATGCGAATTTACTTAAGTTGAAATAAATTTTTATTTAAAAATATTTGTGGACATATCATTCATTGAGCATATTTGTAGACATATCGTTGAGTACACACTATAAAAAAGATGTATTAAATATAGTAAAGTGGGAGAAGGAGCGGAGTGGGAGAAGGAAGGGGAAATAGAAGTGGAAGGAGCAATGACAAGATCACATATCGTCTATTGTAATGTAGATCGAACGTACCTATGTAATCATTTTGAGAAAATATTTCATTCGTTGAAAATGTCCATCACAAATGGATTATCCTCAGGCTCATAAGGAATTAATGGAAGGTCGTATGGAATGGGAAATGGTTGAATATTCGAGTCATCATTTTCCTTTTCTATAGGGAATGTCGTTTCTCCGGTCTTCGAGAAAAATATATCATTTAAATCAGATTTAGACAATATTTGATATTATTTGATTTTTGTCTTTGATACTTACGATAAATGTAGGAAGGAATAATACACCAGCTTCGTAACTCGCGATATAATTCGTTTGTGTTCCCCATGCAGCTTTGCTCAAATTTGCACTGGTAAGGACGAACCAAGCCATTTTTTTTAAATCAGGAGACAATCTCGTGTAAGATTTAATGTGAGGCATTGCTTTGTCTCTGAATGTTTTCGAAGCTTTCCATTGACTGTAAAAATGTTATTAATGAAATATATTTAATGAAATTTATTTGGAAAAGAATGAAAAGAATATATGAATTTTGACTTACTATAAATAATCTTGGATCCATTCTTGTTTCGAATGAGTTTGCCTTCTATAACATAAACAACAACAAGCATTCTGACAGTCAAAACTTTCTTCATAATTTTTTTGAGTAGGAAAGATAAATTGAAAGTTCGGAAGAATTTTCGATTCTTTCGTCTTCGACATGGATGACACTATAACTGTTGATAACCAATTTTGATAACTCGGTCCTAAGGTTCCTAAACTGGAACTTTGTGCAATTATTGGCCAATGCAATGCATTTTGTGGTAAACTAGCATATGTGGAAAGAACATAACCCAACTTTCTATGCCCCCATGTATCTACATTGGTTTGACGATAACTACCAGGTACGGAGGCAATGAAGAAAACGTTAACGTCTGAAAAATCAGCTCTTTCTACTATATCAATCCATTTGTTTAAAGCTGATTGTTTGTAAGTTTTCAAATACTGTAGAAAGTCTCTTTTAAAATTTGTCTTAGATTCTCCATTAGTCGTGTTATCGGATTTCGATAATGAAGGTAGATGAGGAGAGATCCAAAGTCTAATTAAGATTAAAGTAATTCGATTTATTTTTAAAGCTTACTATTTGAGAAGAAAGGAATGCTAGATAATTGAAGGATATGTTTACATACCCTTGAGTTCTATTTTCCCAGTCATCAGAATATAAATTTGCAGTAGACACTACAATTCTGATTCCGCCATCACTGTATTCCAATATCATCATCTTTGAATGATGACAACCATACGGTGTTGGTAGAGGAACAGATATCAAAGTAATATTCTCACCTAATTTTTCCTTATCTACTCTATCTCCATATAAAATTGTTATATTGGCTTTCTGTCCTGCTAATAAATACTGCAAGCAAAGCCATCCAACATCGACCATGAAAGTAATTTGTAAACTAGATTTTATTTCTCCAAGACTTTTATCTAATATTTCAGGAAAGGTTATAGAAAATGATTGATTATAAGTCGATAATGACTTCTCTATTCTTGTAAAAAATATATAATAGGGAGCAGCAAGAGCATATTTAATAGCAAATTCTCCAGGTTCCACTAAAGATACTTCGAAACCTTGCTGTTTCATTCTTTTTATTGCCTTTCTTCGTATTTCTTCTCTGTCTTTGTTCAATTTACAAGATACATAAGTATCCATTATAGATACCGATGAGCTTGAGCTTTGCTGACTTTCAGAATCTAATCTGTGACTTTCTAAATTACTTACTTTATTAGGACTTTTTGAGGTAGCAGAATTTTTTGTAACATCTGTTGAAAGTAAGTCTTCCTTTAATTTTAAGAAACTGTCAATGTCCTTGTCCCTTTCTTTTCTCATTACAATTTGTATCACCTTCAATTGATCCAATAATTGAGATCGATCACATTCAAAATCAAGAACATCAGGTATATTTAATGTATCGTCCAATTGATCGATTACCAATCTTTCGACTGAAAAGAAATTAATGTTACTTTATTTATTTTATCTTAATTATTATAATATATTTGTAATATAAAATCATAAAAGAATACTTACAATGAGGATGTGACATTTCTGTAAAATGTATTGGATTTTTTCGATAACATTTCTCCATAAAGGGGCATTTCTTTCTAACTGGATTATCAATGAAAATGACATATTAATTATTTTCGAAATATATATTATCAAATAATATTTATTTACGAGGAGAAAAAATATTTATTTAAAAAGAAAATATTACCATTTACTTTTACACGATTCATGGCAATATTCATAACTTTCAAAATATTTTTGACATCTTTTCCTACAAAAAGAAAATGTATTTGACATATAAGAAAGACGTATAGAAGATAACAAATTGTAAGATTAAATAGATAGTAATATACACTTTATCAATTTAATTCTTATCGATCACACTTTATTAATTTAATTTTTTGTCACAAACAACAATAAAAATCTTATTAATCGTACACAACCTTCTAAAACTATGACAGTTCGTAAACTCCAAAAAGGAAAGAATAGTTTCATCGTGAAAAACTCAAGGATAATCTCTAAATAACAGAGTTACACGATTCGTCAATCTTATTCATTAGAACCAATAGAATTCCTTACCGTTGATTTTTCGTTTGCGTTGTAAACGAAGCTTTTCCACAGTATTGACCTACTACCGACGTTACTTTCTAAATTCTTAAATCAAATAATTTTATTCTC
>NC_060958.1:9701936-9731936 GCF_910589235.1 Vespa crabro | reverse complement strand
GGCGAAGGTCGAGATGATTGAAGTAAACTGGTATGTCATCGATATATGTGTCGATATATGAACGCGTTAAGAGAATTCTAGTTTAGGAGAGAATGACATATAATGTGGATCGATAATTGTGATACAATAGATAAGAAATTGTTTAGGTTTAAGAAAATATAAATCGAATTTGTAATATAATTATTTTCATGAAAATCGATTGGTTATATATTAATCGAAATACGGATTTAATTCAATAAAGATTATTACTTATATCTTTATTGTAGCCTCTTCTTATGATTTTGCTATGCTTACTAGAACGTATAGATGGAAAATGCGTATCATTTGTAAAAAGAGAAATAAAAAAGAGGAAGATGAGATAGAATTGTAACGCGTTAAAAATTTTTTATAATCCTACGTGTGTCTCGTGATATATAACGTCATTTGTTAACAGCAAATTACTCGTAAATTTTCACTCATTTTTTACGCACGACTATATTCTGCATATACTCTCTTTCTTCTTGGGCACGCGATCATGCGTGACACAATTTGCGAAGATACATACTTTCTCTCTTTCTCTCTTTCTCTTTTTCTCTCTCTTTCTCTCTCTATTTTTCTCTATCTTTGGATTGTAATCGAAGTAAAATTTGAAAAAAAAAAAAAAAAAAGAAAAAAAAGTAAAAAAGAAAAAAAAAATAACATGAACTGGAATTATCGTTACATTAAACTGGTAATCGAGTGAAGAGAAATTATTTGTATGAGCAACGGAATAAAAAGAGAGAAGAAAAAGTAATCGATTTTTTTTAATCTATACTCTGGTATGGTTAGTTCGTGACGTCGCAAGTAAATCGTTCGCTTAAAAAGAATTCCTTTTTGCTTGGTTAGATAAGAATATCAGAATGTCCGCGCTACGGATAGGGAAGAATAGAAATAAAGATAAAAAGAGAGACTGAGATAAAGGGTAGTATTGAAAGGGGAAGGAAATGGTTGCCACTTGCTTGTTACGGACATGAAATACACGTAATAGAACGTCCACCGGTTTTCTTTCACGCAGGATTGCTAGGAAACGAATAAGGAGAAAAAGGAGAAGAGGAAAAGGTCAAATAGAAGGGGTCACTCCGTGGAAAGTTTGAAAAATACACTGCGTTTCAAACATAGCCTTCTCTCTTTTTTTTTCTTTTTTTTTTTTTTTTTTTTTTTATATAAGATTAAACTTTTTCCAAGTTCATTTGTCAAAATTGAAAACGATAGTGAATCTATGCGCGGTTTTTTTTCTTTTTCCCTTTCTCTAACTAATATTATATTTTTGTATAACTTTACGTACTATTATTATTTACTGATTTTTGTTTTCCTTTCTTTTTTACCATTCTAATATTTTATCGTTACTGCTATTTACTATGATTGGATTATAGTATTTTTATTTTTTATTTGTCATAATTTTTTGCTTTTTATACTCTGTATATTTTAATCTCATTTTTTACCTCCCGTATAAAAGTGAGATTTGAAATACGCAAATATCGTGTTGTCCTTATTGTCGTCGAACAAAACGATCAAGAAACTCTAATTATTATTCTTGGCGCGTCGATCGTAAATTTCGCTCTCGTTTATAGTCCACGACCACTCACGTTTTCCTGGTTATTGTACTCTCATCTCGCGAATGTTTAATCGTTTAAACGATTTTTAAGCGTCCACACGGGCAGCGCGTATCGATGTATATCGTAATTACGCAGCGAACGTTTAATTGTTCGTAACGATGACACGTCACGTGCGTTAATTTCAATGATTTATCAAGAATTCCATCGCGTTACCATATGAAAATTATTTTTATTTCTTTTAAATCTTAAATAGATCTGTGTATTTATCTATCGTTCGAATATTCCATCCCTTTCTTTTTCTTTTTAGATCTAACTTCTATTTCCTTTTTTTCCTAAATAAACCGTTGCAATGCAATTTCTAGTCTCGTGAGTACAGTATGACAATGGTGTAGCTCTTATCATGCACGTAGAACACGAAAGAGAGACTTCGTCGTAAATTTGAACCTTATTTCACTTAATTACCACGCCTTTTAGTATCCTCTCGACAATAATTACAATCGGACTTCCAAAATAATTAACGGATGAAAAGTCACGAAAGTTGTAATATAACGAATACAATTCTTCTTCTTCTTTTTCTTCTTCTTCATTTTTCTTCTCTTCTTATTTGTCTCGACAAGATGATAAATTAAAATTTAGAATTATTTGAAATATTGAAAGAATTTATTTGGCGGTTCAGATCTCGATTGATTTCATACGCGAAACCAAGATTATTTTATTTTCAATGAAAGCTTCAATTAGTGAAAGTTATCTCTCTCTCTCTCTCTCTCTCTCTCTCTCTTTCTCTCTCTCTTTCTCTCTCTCTCTCTTTGTCTCTTTGTAAAGTCATCGTAAACATTGGACTCTAAAAGCGTGATTACGCGGATTCCACTGTAGTATCAATTTCTTATCGGGTGTCTATTAAGAGTCGGTTGAAACGAGAAAGAAATAGAGATAAAAAGTAAGAACGAAGAGAATCGTTAGAAGGTTATATTTCGAAAGTAAAAATGAAAGGTTTGTACAAAAATAATTTTTTAGCCTATAAACGAATCAGAGCTATAATACATACATGTATTATAACATATAGATGCTTGCGAGATTATACGCATCTATTTTGTTACAGAGTGATCGTAAATGTAATTGATAAGTATTACAATGGACAATCAATGCTTGTTACTTGAAAATCATTAAAAAATTCTACGATCTTATGATATTTGCTGGTTATATATCTTATCCATTGAAATCCCTTGACATTCGTGAATATTTAAAACGTTTTAATTCTTATCAAGTAAACGCATTAAGATTTTAAAACAAATTTTCATATGAAAATTTTCTTATGCATAATATATATATATATATATATATATATATATATATATATATATATTTTTTTTTTTTTTTGTTGGGATATCAATATCTTTTGTTAAGATTTATTATAATTCGATATAGTTTACGATATACGAATAATTTTTACGATATACTATTTTTATTTTTAGCTGGTTTCCGAATAAATACATATCTACTTACGTTAAAACGATTTTAAGAAATGCGACAATCATGTTGAATTTATATTTCAAATTTACATATTTTTCTATTGGACCGAAGTAGCCACAAAGAATTTCATTCGTTTCTTACGTAAATCATTTTGATGTAATGGCCAGTGAAAAATATTCTAAAATATTCGAAGCTACGTAATAGGAATAAGACTAGTTGAAGGAAAGTATTATAGATCGTGTCCATTCATCATTATCAATACGGTAATTACATTTATGTATCACGCTTACACGAATGTCTGCTTCCTGAAATAATTACACGTCCTTCGGCTTAATGATAAGACACATGCTCTCTTTCATTATAATCTAGCATTACGTTAATTGCACGCCGAGCGTTTGTCACGAGGACACGATAATCGAAGGATTATTTCTTAATAACTTTAAGAATTGCGCAAAGCGCAACAAGAAATTTGAATTTTTTTTGGAGAAAAATGAAATATTTTTTTAAATATAACGATTTAATTATCCTCATTTATATATCTACATGATTTTAGATAAACGAAAGAACGATTGAGATTTTATTAAGAATAATCTATTTTATGTTCTTATTCATTATAATTTTTCTTATCTAGATCTTAGAATGGTGTTGAAAGAAAATTATATACACAAAAGACACGTGGCCTACTTTCTAATGATATTAACGTGTTGGTGTAAAGCGTTGCATATCGCGTAGTAGTAGCTTGCAGGCTTTCATAGATTGCGTATGATAATGTGTCCTCAGGCTAATTTCTCCCCCATCCATTCGTTCAAGAGCTATTACCAGAGGTAATAAATTAGTCAGGTTGTCTGTAAATTAACCATAAAGCTACTAGCATCCTAATTCATCTTTGCGATGTAATTATTATCCCATTGTAACATATTTAACAAGTAAATACATTCTCTGAACTTTTTAGCGAATTTCTGGCGAACTAGTAAAAACGTGTTAACGAGGAGAAATGAAATACGTGCGGATGCTTTAATGATCGGAATATCAACGATAAATCAAGTACCATATGTAGTGTCTATATATACATACATACATACATACATATATATATATATATATATATATATATATAAAAGTGCATACAAGTGTTATTGTTATTCTCGTATATCCTTTTACATTTTTTAATCGATCAATTTTTCCGAATATTATATACCAAGAGAAGAGAGAAAGATAGAAGTTGAACTATCATAGAAAACGAATGACAGCAGTGTCGATATTTCTGATTTCTACATGAAACTTCAATACCGTGATGTATATATCGCGTTACGTTTAGCTGTGATCAGTTTTGACGCGTTTACTCGCGAGTTTGCTGTACACCTATCAGTTAAAAATATGCATAGAGAGTCTTCTTAGATAGACATTTCCTCTTTTTGATCGTTTTCTCCTTTGATGTCGTTGATCAATCGCGTCATTTGATTTTTATATATATATATATATATATATTTTTTTTTTTATTCTCGTACTCATCGTAAATAATAATATATACATACGTATATATGAGGAAAATATAATAAGGTAGAAAGTTTGATCGTCGAGTTTAAGAAATTTCAAATGTGCATGATGAAAATTTAATATCAGTTTCATGGATCGTCCTCGGAAATAATATTTTAACGATAAGACATTTTGTCTTTGTGGTTGAAAGTTCTCTTTCATCGATCATTTTAAGAATTTAAACGAACGAATCCTTTTTTTCAGGCTGTTTCTTCATCGTCGATCTTCCTCATTGATGGAACTCTTATTGTCCTATTTCCATACTTCATCGTGAGAATCGAGGTTACAGAAAGCACTCAATTATTTGGGTCATCCAGAGTTCCTTTATACCGTAATCATCGAGAGTTCTCAAAGTGATTTAGCACAGATAATAAACAGTCCTTTTTGCATTTCCGACGATACTTTCTTTTTCATTGAAGTACATTCATATAGCAGCCGACGGCGTGAGAAAGAAATTCATACTCTCTCTCTCTCTCTCTCTCTCTCTCTCTCTCTCTCTCTTTCCCTCTTTTTTCTCTTTATCTCTCTTTTCCTTACTCTCTTTTTACTCTTTTTATTTTCTCCGTTAAGCTTGAAAAATATGCAGCTTTTAGGAACGTACACAAATTCGGAAGGACCTCGAGAAAAATAATCAAATACCTCCTATGGATTACGTCGAAAGTATAGGATAGCGAACCTTTTCTTTCGATGGATGATTTATTTCAGCTTCGCTATTTTCTCTTTCCTTTTTTTTTGCTTTTTTCGTTCGATCGTAAATAGTTCGCATTGTAAAACGAAATTCGTTTTGTCTTTCTTTCTTTCTTTCTTTATTCGATTTAACGAATTTCAGGACATTTGTTTGAAATGATCGATCGAAAGATAGGATGAAAGATAAGATAAAGGAAAAAAATATAAGATAATAAGAGAGAGAGAGAGAGAGAGAGAGAGAGAAATCTAGAGTGTAAATCGGATTTACCTATCGTCTGCAGGGATATGGACTACATTCTATATACTTCTGTATCGTAGCATTCGCATCTATAAGCTATCATCGAGCTTGCTATTTGCATGCGTGCAATTTACATATGGGAACCAATACGAATGCAAATTGGATGAGGTATCCATGTTCAACGGTGGATATAGACGAGTCATGAAACATCGAACTTTTAATTTCGTTTCTCAATAAAATTTATTAATAAGAAAAATAACAATATTGTGTGATATATTGCTATGGATTATTATGTTAATTTCTGTGAAAAACAATCGTAACGTCTGATAAGATTTCTATCTTGTATTATATTTTTCTGATTTATATGCATATATATATATATATATATATATATATATATATATATATATATATGTTTTTATTATAATTAGTATTTATAAATATTTATTTTCATCATAATTGCAATAATGAAACATTCGTTTATAATAATGCTATATATATATTTCTTTTTTCTTTTTTTTTTCATTTTTTTTTTTTTTTTTTTTTTTTTCAATAATTTCACATTACTTTATTGTATATCGATATAAAAAAAGAAAAAAAAAAGTAGTGATACGTTTAATTCTTTTTACATATTTAATTATTATTCCTTTTCATTGTACACGTATAAATATAAATTGAAACGAAACTGAACATTATTCTTATTTGTCTTCGAATTCGACGAATAGACGAACAACGAATTAGCTTTGTTGTTAATTATCGTGAAATGATGGAACAGTGATCGTAAAATATGATTAATATTAATACGGTACTACTAATTATTTTCTTTGGCGATTATTAGACAGGTCATGGTTTATTACGGAACTTTGTATCTAACGTAAACCAATAACAAGCACAGACGGAAGAGCATGCAAGAAGTAAAATTACATTTCTCTATAGAGTAGTTAGTTCTATTAAGGATATAGCGAAATTCGTGATGGTGATTACATTAACCACTGGACTGGTAAGTTAGCCTTTTACTTCAACCACCAGAAGTATGTTGCTTTTGTGCGTTCTCGTTATTTTTATTAAGATTTATCATGTTTAGAAATGAGGAGAACGAAAAAGAAGCCTTTGTGAATAAGAACTTTTGCAGCCTTTCGAGATATACCCACTGCAAGGAGTTTTTTCAAATTGAAAGAAAAGTTCGAGAGAGAGAGAGAGAGAGAGAGAGAGAGAGAGAGAGAGAAAGAGAAGAAAATGAAATGTAAACCGAGACCCTCTCTTCGATTTGTTTTCACGTTTTCATCAAAATAGAAGCTCTACGAGATACATAGATACAAATGTCGTCGTTTTCGTCGTTCTCTTCTTCTCCTACTCCTTCTCCTCGTCTTCTTTCTCCTTTACTTCGTATACGATATGGAAAAAAAAAAAAAAAAAAGAAAAAAGAGAAAAAAAAAATAAGTGGAAAAGTAACAGATACGGCTTCACTCTTCTTTTTCTTTTTTTTTCTTTTTCTTTTCTTTTTCTTTTTTTTTTTTTTTACATTGAAATTTTATTTATTATTTTCCCTTTTATGTATATACAATACATAGATAACATCGTCGATAATATCGTTCTAGTTTCTAAACTCGATTCTTCACTTTATTCTTTTCCAACAAAGGATCTTTAAGAGAGAAAAAGAGAGAGAGAGAGAGAGAGAGAGAGAGAGAGAGAGAGAGAGAGAGAGAAATAGAATCCTCTTTGTATCATGGTGCATCTCTTTGATGACGAAGCAATTTGCAAATCGATGATCCCACGTAATCCTTAGGAAGTTTTTATCATCTTCCTTTGAAGGCGTTCGTTTGTTGCATTGTAAAAAAAGAAGTATTGTTTTCTCAAGAAGATGTTACAGCAAAATGGATAAGTAAACAGGAAAAAAGTAAAGAAAGGAAAGGAAGAAAAAGGAAGGATGAGAAAAGGAGTAGAAAGAGATTATTAGCGTTCTTCTTCGTACAACTTTCCCTTTCGGAAAGGATCGCGTCCTCAAGGAGAACTCGCGAGGAGAAGTCGACTGGCGTCGGCAAACGTGGAAGGCGTCGCGACGCATAGCCCAGCAGCGTCGACGCCCCAGAGCGACGCCATCCTCATTGATTCCCTCCACCCATTTCGTTGCTCTCTCTCTCTCTCTCTCTCTCTCTCTCTCTCTCTTTCTCTCTTTCTTCCATCATCCTTTCTCCTCCTTTGTTAAATTTACCGCCTTGGAATCAGCTCAACGAGTTGTTCGATGTTAACACGAAAACGAGCCACTGACCGGAAGTTTAACTATCCATTTTACAAAAGTATCCATTTTACAAAAGTACGTTTATTTAATCCGAAATCCTTTTTTTCGTTTTCTCTTTTTCTTTTTCAATATCTTCGATTTGTATCGAATGTGGTCATCTCTTTTTTTGTATACTTTTTTTCTTCTTTAATCTCGTCGGAATGAAAATTTAATGGTATTAGCGAGATACTTATTCTCTCGTTTTTATTATTGTTTTGCAAACGAAATCGGTATAGAATTTTGATATATTTAAGTAAAAAAAAAAAAAAAAAAAAAAAAAAAAAAATAAAAAAAAATTGTTTGAAATAAATAAAAAGAAATAAACAAATTTCTTGTGTATCGTGGTGGATTTTTTTTCTTTTTTTGATAAGAGAATTACATCTTTGTCAATGTACACGCTAGAATGTTGCATTGTGAGTACTTTCACGATTTCGATTTGTGCGAAATGTCTTTATTAAAAGTTATATGTCAAAATCGAGAGGATCTGTCTCTAAAGCCATTCGTAATTAGTTATCTCGGTTAAGGCTTATTTCCATTTATGAAATACGCGTTTCTTACAAATATAACAATATAACTGTATACGTTTCATATTACGACATAATCGTACGTAATATGAAATTATCACCGATTGATAAAATATTCGAGCAAATTTTTCAATAGATTTATCTTTTACAATGGATTACTTTTTATACGGAAATTATTTATGAAGAAAGAAAAAAGAAAAAAAAAAAAAACAAAAAAAGAAAAAAAAAGAAAAGAAAAGAAAGAAAATTCTTCATTTGCACCATTTCAAAGATAGAAACTCAATCGAGCGTGTATCACAATTCGTAACTTGTTGCTCTGAAACGTATCCGGTTACAATCACAATACTTATTCGATCGATGGAACACTCTCATGTTTATTGTCTACAGTACAATATTCGAATGTGAATTTTGATTTTTATATCGATACGTTTCGTATTTTAAACGATATTTATGAGAAAACAAAGCGTAGATATCTCGATTGGTTCTCGATAGTAGAAAACAAAAGCATTAATTAAAATTTATTACATATATCGACTAATTTTGTGTACATTGCGAGAAAACAACAACGAAAGAAAAAAGAAATAAAAAAAAAAAAAAATTGACAATTGAATCGAGAAGGAAAGGATAATAATAATAATAAAAAAAAAAAAAAAAGAAAAAAAAGAAGAAGAAAAAAAAATAAATAAATAAAAAGAGGATACAGAGTGTACTACTTGTACGTGTTTTGCATCCTTAACATGCAAAAATGCAATAGTCGAAGGAAGTTAGTTCTTGTTGTTGTTTTCAGTTTTCAGAAAAATAGAGGATATTCTTTCATCAAGAGCGTAATATTTCTTGTTGTTTAGTAAAACACAATGGCGTCGGGCTGATTTTGGTACGTGGGTAGACTGACACGTATGCATATACATACATAGAAACCAGTGATGTGATACAAGTTGTACCTCGTATAATCCGTGCTTTGAATTGCTCCTGCATTGCAGTGGAACGTATATGTTGTTACACACACACATATACACACACATACACACAAATATACGTACTCGTATTACCAGCTACATAATCCGTCTGTCAACATAGGCATACGTAATTCTCGTATTATGCTCTCTTTTCTTCATACGTATTACATCAAGTTCTGCATCTTCTTTCCAAGTGGAGAAACCGTCGAATCTTTCGTCCATTGTCTCTTCTATTGTTGTTGACAGCATTAGGATTAGATTTTCGCGAACAAGAGGAATGTACCTCGATCTGACGTATTTTTTAGAACGCTCAGGAAGATCTTTAAACAGATCTTCTTTCTTTTTTCACATCATTCTCATTCTCTTTGTCTCTTGTTCATCTATGTCGCGACGTCCTTCTCACACTCAATCATTCTCTTCTTATTCTTTCGAGGAAAGAATCCTCGTCAAAGCTGTTCTAATCCTATCGATTCTATATACCTACGACAAAGAGCACGTTGTGCTTGAAGCGAAAATAGAATTTAATATCGGGTGGCCGTGTAAATAGCATTGAGTCTCGCTGACACGATCGTTTGGTTAGTAATAATACTTATACGGAACTCTCATGTCACTTCTCTCTCTCTCTCTCTCTCTCTCTCTCTCTCTCTCTCTCTCTCTCTCTCTCTCTTTTTCTCCCTTTTCTTTTTTACAACTACCAACCTGTTAATCATTCATTTAATATCTTTCGCCCAAGAGAGCCTAATTCATGCGGTTTAAGATAAAAAGCCTCTATAGTTCAGGCTCGTATAACATCGTTGGAAATTAATTAATTTGACGGACGATTCACGTATTATTTATTTTTTTTTTTCTGGTTTTTCTTTTTTTTTTCCTTTTCTTCCTCGTCACGAGAACAAGGCCGACGTCAATTTCTTATGATCTTTTCTTTCTTTTTTTCCCACCTATCCTCCTCCCCTCACCTCCCCCTCACCTCCCCCTCCCCCGCACCCCATTCGTCTTTCTTCCTTTTGTTCTTCAGTTTCTTTTCGACCGTCGATCATCGCTTTAGCGATGGGGATAGCTTTTATACGAGAAAAGTGTCGACCATTTTTCCTATTCCCCTCTTTCTAAATGTATCTTTCACGGATGCTTCGTAATCAGAGATCGAGCATAGAGAGAGAGAGAGAGAGAGAGAGGGGGGGAGAGAAAGAGAGGTAAGGAGGAAGAGAGAGAATTCGATTATATCGTTATTAATTGCATCGTGGGCGGGTTACACATAGCGAAAGTGAAATCTATGCTCTGAGCGACTACACGCCATTGGCAGTAATTAAGTCGGCTCTGGATATTGAATCGGTAGTACGAACATGAAAGGAAAAGTTATCTTCTCCCCTATTGGATAGTTCGGATATGATGAACCGTTCAAAGGATGTTAACTTGCGGTATCAATTCCATCGGAATACATCGTTCCATGCTTTATTTTTTGTTCCATATTTTTTTCTTTTTCTATCTTCCTTTTTCTGCCTCTTTCCTTGTTCTCCTCTCTCTCTCTCTCTCTCATTCTCTCTCTCTCTCTCTCTCTCTCTCTCTCTCTCTTTTTTTTTCTTTCTTTTTTCCAATAAAGTTCTTCTTCCTTTCTTTCTTTCTTTTTTATTTTATTACTCTAAGAGATGACATTTATAATTAATGATGCTATTAGGTTCATTGTCAAATTGATTTTGTCAATAAAGAAATATCGAATTTTGAGATTCGATTGAAAATAAAAAAAAAAAAAAAAAAAATAACAGACGAAAGGATCGATATGATATCACAGAAAGAAAAAAAAAATATATATACTATATTAATTATTATTATTATCGTGATATTAGTAAAATGTAAGAAGAAATGTATAGAGTTCGAAATTAGAGAAAAAAGTGTTGATATTAATTGAAATGCTTTGAAGAAAAAAAAAAAAAAAAAAAAGCAAAAAAAATTCATCATTAGAGTTAAATGAAGGAAATTTGAGATGATGGTACGTTTCCCTTCGTAATTCGTTTGGCTCTTGTTGGATACTTTGTAAATAGCTGTACTCACTTAATAAAGTCTTCTTTTGCCAAAGCTTTACATGATATGTATTGTATATGCATATACGTACATACATATATACATACGTACATAAGTACATACGTATATCTACATCATTACACGCGAGAGAACCTGCTTGAGAAGTTAGCTGGCTTACTTCGCATATTCCATTTTCATCAAGGATATTTACACACGTATACAAAAGTGTCATCACTTTATAATGATTTTTCATTTGTACACGCAACGATTCGATAAACAATGGGAACGAAAGTTTGTTTTCCGACGAAATTCAAAATTATTTCGCGATAGGAAAATCTTCGTTATTTTTTCTTTTTCTATTTTTTCATTTTGTTTCTTTTTCTGTTCTTTTTTTTTTTTTTTTTCGTTTTGTTTCTTTTTTACTTTTTTTCCCTTTTATTTGTTCGCATATTCGTTATGATTAATACACACGAAAGAACAAGAGAAATATGTTTCTCTGTAGATCGTTCAAGGTACATAGTTTTTTTTTTTTTTTTTATTGAATTCTCATGTGATCGTTCCAATTATATTAATATTTACACGAAGAAACACGAGTACGAAAATCGAGTTAGGGATTTATATTATAGTATGTAACAGATTATTGCTCAAGTGTATAATCGTTTGTATCGGAGTTAATTCAACGTGTAAGTAAACATAGACATATGTATAATCTCATACTCGTATTTACATATATGTATACATGCATACTTACATGCATAAATTATATACATGTTCGTATACACATACATATATATACATACATATTTGTTATTAAAGAATGTGATGTTAACCATCGCTAAAAGCATAATACATGAATTATAGACATGGAATTAACGTAACCCATAAATTTTTCGAACTTTTTGTTATCATGGCCTTCGATCGTATCGTTAATACAATTACGATCCAAATCTACGATTAATCGCCTTAAAAAATTTTTTCACACGATAGATCCAAACCTAACGAAGATTTATTTAATTATTTGATTTATATCAGTTGTTCAATTGAAAAAAGACGATTTATTTTCCAATTAAAATGAGCCGCATGTTATGGAGTTCCTCAGTATAGAAGATTATTATTTATCATTCAAATAACTCTGCGTAATATTTTGCTCGCTTATATTCTAACTTTTGAACAAAGTCATGAAATATTGCTTTACGAGGACTAACATTTTCGTCGACGTATGTAATACTTATACGCGTACATTCACTGTTCGAAATTAGAAAGAAAAGTTTTACGTTAGGCCATAAGTTTTTTAATTTTCGAGAGAAATTTTAATATCAACCACTTGCTTTTTTCTTTCTTCTTTTTTTCTATTTTATTTTCTTCTTTTTTCTTTCTTTCTTTTTCTTTTTTTTGTTTTTTTTTTTTTATATTATTATCATTATGAAAGAATTTTTTGTACTATGGCATTCATTTTTATATGAGAACGAGAGAGAGAGAGAGAGAGAGAGAGAGAGAGAGAGAGAGAGAGTGTGAGAGAAGGACAGACGAACGAAGCTCGAGTAGGTTCAAGTAGGTCTACCAACCCCAACTTATTTGTATACATCCGTCTAACAAACGAGAACAAACGAGCGTTGCCATGTATTCGCTTTAAGGGTGGCGACGTGCACCGTATGTCAAGACAAGAGGATCTTCAAGGTTGGCCTTTCTCATTCGTATTCGTGTTCTTTTAGTTCTTTCCTTCTTCTTTTTCTTCTTCTTCTACTCTTTTTCTTCTTTTACCTCGTTTTACGTGAGAATTCGCTAACTCAACTTTTATCTTTGTTTTTTTTTTCTTTTCTTTTCTTTTCTTTCTTTTTTTTTCCTCTTTCTTTCTTATTCTTTCGTTAAGAAAATTCACGTGATAAGCTTCGAAATTACGAAAGTTCCAAAATTATTCCTTTCGGTTTATACATATTTTAGATATATTTCGATCGGGGAGGATTAAAGAATTAGATACGATCGTGTCATGTTTTATAATATAATATTGTCTTGAACGTATTATATTTTAATATTTATATTATAATATTAAAATTTGTAATCTTTATACGAAATAACAACATAGTTATAATAGAGATCGTTCAGACTGTTTAACTTTAACTTTGAAACAGGTGGAATCGTATGAGTGAATCGTGAAGGATTCTAATATAAGTGTGTCGAGGAGTTTCGTTGAACGAATACAACGGGTTCTTATATAGATACTTGAGAAATCAGCAACAGCTGTGAACAATTTAACGAAGGGAACATATATATATAGAGAGAGAGAGAGAGAGAGAGAGAGAGAGAGTCTTAAGGTGCATACTTTTTCACTAGAAAATTTTACAAGAAAATTTCTTTTCTAAGATGTTTCAAATTATTGTTTAATATCAATCATTTCTTTCTTTCTTATTATTTAAAAATAAATTCTGATCAAATTGAACATTAGAATGTTACGCGCATCGATATTACGATATCTTAAAACTTTGTTTGAAATGAGACATGACAATTATAAATAATACAATTTATTATGTAACCACTTATAAGATCTAGAAGCTTATTTCGTAGATATCTGTATATAGATTGCGATAACGTTTTTGAATTTTCAGATCGAGTCAATATTCGTACGCGTAGTTTCCGATTATAGGACATCGATATAACCGGTACGGGTATTTCGTGACTCCAAGAGAATTAAGATAATCCTAGGAATTTGGGAGAAGATTCGATCAGACCGTCGAATGGTCAGAGGTGTTGGAATTCAACGAAATTCCAAAACGATGTATCTCATTTATATTAGAATCGTGATCCTAGGATTATATATTCCATAGAACGATATCACATTATCAATAGGAAAATTTCTCTAAAGCTAGAAGGTTAATCTTTTGTAGATAGTTTGTATGGTTAAAGCTTTGTACAGATAAGTGGAGATAATAAACGATAACGAGAGAGAGAGAAAGAGAGAGAGAGAGAGAGAGACAGAGAGAGAGAGAGACTTTTGTTGGTTCTTTAAAAATTGTCTCGTTCCTTGTAGATATTCATTAAAATTTACCATCTAAAGTCATCCATCCGATAATACCCGTTAGAACATTAGATGAAGTTTCTCTAACAAAGTTTTCCGAAGTGGAACTTTCTGAGCTAGATGACTCGTGGATTAGCAACGCGTAATTTTTCTAGTTACATTGGAAATCTCTTTCGTTATCGAGTGTTTCTTCTTTTCATACTTTTTTGTCAAAAGGATTTTTCCCCCTTTCTCTCTCTCTCTCTCCCGCTCTTTCTTTTCTTCTTTCTTTTAATGTATTTCATATGTACACTTTGTTCTTGTTCGGTTTAATCCTTCTAATGTATTATCAAGGATTTTACACGAAGTATGAAAATGTGATAATCGTTTGTGATAGATAAAAATCGGAGAGCTCTTTTTATCTTAGAAGAACATTAAAAGTTTATGTTGCATCAGGAAATGTTACCGGATAAAATTCTAAAAGATTGGTGATAGAATATGTAAGCACAAACATATATTATGTAGTAAATAATTTTCATGTTTTTGGTTCTAACAAACATCGTAATGATAATATCTTTATTTTAAGTAACGATGAACGATTAGAAGATTAATATTCTTCTAATATTTTTCTTATTTTTCTTTTGTTTTTCTTTTTTTTTCTTCTTTTTTTTTTTTTTTTTTTTCAAGATAAATTTTTATCAAGTACGTTTTATAAATTTTTTCTCTATCTTTTTTTTTTTTCTTTCTTTTCCGGCTAAGCTGTTTGTTCATGCTATGAAATAAATCACATATATATATATATATATATATATATATATATTTTTTTTTTCTCTCTCTCTCTTTTTTATTTTTTTCTCTTTCTCTCTTTGTACTCGTTTTTACAGACGACAAAATTAGAAACAAATGCATATGACCACGTTCGTGTATATAATTCCTTTTCTGTAAATTGTCTCGGATAAAAAGACATTTTGCTCGGTTGACATTTTCGAAAGCTTTTCTCGGCGAGCAACGGAAACAAGAAGGTAAGAGTAAGTGGTCCGAAATTGGTGCTTGGAAGTAAGACGAAAGTAGCAGTGTAAGAAAGGATGAGCGAGAAACGTGGATTATCTCGAACTCGAGGCGCGCAAAGTGCTTCTACTACTTTTAGGTAAAGGAGAAAGAGGAGGAGGAGGAGGAGGAGGAGGAGGAGGAGCAGGAGGTGATGGTGATGGTGATGATGGTGGTGGTGGTGGTTTAGGAAAACGACGACATCGACGACGGACAAAGTTTGAGCGTTACTTTGACATGGTCGAGATCTTTTCTCTTTTCCCATACGATTTATTTTCGTTAAATTCGATGAATGCAAAACTAACAGGAAACTAATTAAAGTTAGAGCGCTTTTGTTACTGCATTTGATCTTAGACGAAATTTTCAATCCAATTCTATTTTAATTGGACGAAATTTCTTTATATCGTTTTATGATATTAACTTTTACTTTATTTATCTCGATTGTATCCTTTCGTAAATCTATAAAATTCTTCTTTCTTACGATTATTAATTTAATCATTTTATTTCGATTTAATATTTAATTTTTCTTTAAAAAAAAAAAAAAATATTTCAAGTTCGTTCGTTAGCGAAAAGTTTTTCCCTTAATTTTTGTTTTATACTTTTTTCCTTCTTTTTCTTCCTCTTCCTCTTCTTCTTATTCTTCTTCTTCTTCTTCTTTTATGTACTTTTCTTTTTGCTTTGTTTAAGGATAGGTATTATTTATCAGTTTCTCTTGGAAAATCTTCTTTTCTTGGTATCGCCAACATTAATCTCTTTCTTTCTGATGATCGATCAAAAACGGACTCTTGGGAAGAAGAATGCCAGACGGAAAATGGCAGACGTCTGCCTTGATTCTTTCCCGTTTGTTTAGACTGTGATGATTCGGTCGTTTAGACAAGTCCGTCTATAGAATACAAGGTGATTTATTTCATGGTCGGTATCTCTCTCTTTTTCTCTCTTTTTCTCTCTTTTTTTGCATGTAGCTTAACTTTCATTTCAATTTCTGGCTACTTTGAGTTTTCTTATTTCGTCTTTTTTCATTTAAACGTATGAGGAAGAACGACGAGAGGTTCATTAAACGATAAGCGATATTCTCTTGTGATTCGTTGTACTATAGTTTGAATCATGCCAAGTCAGTACTTATATCTCTCTATGGTAGAAGCTGGTGCAATTTCAAACTCTCTCTTGGACGATTAAAGCTTGATAATCGTGAGCGTTAATTTTCGCCAGCTCGTTCGTGGACTTTGTATAGAGAGTGAGAGAGCGAGAGAGCGAGAGAGCGAGAGAGAGAGAGAGAGAGAGAGAGAAGAGATAGAGCAGTGTCCACTCTCTATCAACAACGAAGTCTCGTATATTTTCATGGAAAGAGGATTATGTATAGCGAGAGAATCTCTGTCTTCGGGATGAGATTCGACGGGGCTAGTTAATGATTTAGAAAAGCTAAAAGGTAGAGATAACTGGAGATAGATAGATAGAGAGAGGGAGAGAGAGAGAGAGACAGGTAGAGATAGACATAAAGCCGATTGTCGAGGATCAAGAATCAATGAGGCAAATTTTACGACGTAGGAGAAGAGGAGAGTGCAGAGAGAGAGAGAGAGAGGGAGGGAGAGAGAGAGAGAGAGAGAGAGAGAGAGAGAGAGAGAGAAGAGAACTTCTCTATTAATTAATTTCTCCGGACGTCTCAATCGTACTCGGTTGAAGGCGATAGGAGAACGTTCGACATGCGATTGGCAGAATTTCGAGAGGAATATCAAAACGGAAAGGGACGAGAGACGCGTTAGATCTGTCGAAATCGTGTCGTACTTTTGAACGAACACAAGCCACGGCTCTAGAAGTCGATAGGTCGCACGATCGAAGACATTTTCTACGGATAAAACGTCCTCCCTTTTTCTGTTCTAACGCATCGAATTTAAAAGGTCTAATAAATCTCTAGTAGAATATTATTCGAACTGATTCGAATGATCGTTAAGTCGAAAAATCGTCGAGTCTATTGACTTTCGAAGAAAAATTACTTGCTTAACGTGTCCTTTTTATCCGTTTCTTGTCAATCGGTAACGGAGAGTCAATTTTAGAGAAAATTTTCTACGAGCTCGGAGCAATCTCGTAAAAAAATGGGGTATGAAAGAAAAATTTAATGTTTTTTTTTCTCTCTCTCTCTTTCTCTCTCTCTTTTTCTCTCTCTTGTGAACATCAAAATGATAAAGATTTTACAAGAGTAAAATAGTATTATGAGGAAAAGTAAAAATGAGTCAATATGTCGTGTTTGCTTTTCATTCGTAGCTTTTAACTTTGCATCATACCCTTTCGTTTTCCGCTCTTTCGTATGAAATTCATTCGAGTAGAAACACGTTAATATTTGGTGAATCTAAAACGAACATTTGCCACGAAATATGGTCAAGAAATTTATGTACGTATGTACATATTTGATAGCTTGTAAAAAAGGGGAAAAGATATGAAAAGAAAAAATTGAATCCATTTATGCATCTACATATTTATTTAATTGATCCATTTATATATATATATATATATATATATATATATATATACATGTATTTTTTTTTTTTTACATATTAAGATGTTAAAAGAAATTAGTAAATATAAATTCAATGGATTCATAAATTTATTTAAATTTCGAGAGTAATAAAGAGAGAGAGAGAGAGAGAGAGAGAGAGAGAGAGAGAAACTACTTAATCATAAAATTTTTATATAGACTTTGAACGATTTTTTAATCATCGTTAATCCGCCACGTAATCCGCTTTAAAGTAAGCGCCTTTTAACGACGGCCCTTAGATGATTCTCTTTTCGCCTAACGTCTATGAATACTCTCGGGATATTTCGATAATATGAAAGCGTCGTAGCAGATCATTTACCAACTTGTGATCAATTAATTCGAGTAGACGATTTTTCACGATAACACTCATCCTACTGTTTTCGATCATTACGTTGATTTATGAATAAAAGAGGAATCTCGAGAAAAGATAGACGACTAAAAACTTGTCCTATTTCTATAGTCGGTTAGATAAAAATCATGATTGATATAGGTGACCATGTAACGTGCACGTAGTTTCATTTCTCTCTCTCTCTCTCTCTCTCTTTTTTTTACTTTTTTAATTATCGGAAAAGTGAACCTTTCTTGTCTTTTCTTTTTAATTTTCATATTTTTATAAGGACGCACGACATATACTCGCACGTTCCTGCTTCATAATATCGTGTGAAACACGTTATCTCTATTAAAATGTATAATTCGTAACGTTCTTATGGCTTCGATTAAATCATCCATATGTATGTATATTGAGAAATTGTAGGGTAGACGTGATATATCTCCTGATAAGACTATAGGTGATTGTAATAATCGATTCATCGAAATGTGTCCTCGACAAGTGTCGGTAACGAGTGGAATAATTTCAATAACGATGAGTTCGTTCGTTTGATTTATAAATGGCTTAGATTTGAATTTCTTTTAAAGGAATCGTTTTCTTTCTTCTTTCACTTCTTTTTTCTCTCTTTTCTTCTCTTTTTTTATTTTCTTTTTTCTTCTTTTTTTTTTTTTTTTCTTTTTCTTTTTCCTTTCTTTCAACGAATTTTCCTTGACATCGCGCCTGATAGATCTCACAAAACGATGTGCCATGAGAGTAATAACGTATAACCAGCTCGAATATCATCAACTTTTTCTTCGTATATCACGAAGATCGGTATTTCGATGAGAGTTTTAGTGATCGTTTGACGGAGCTCGTAACTGACCGCCATGAAAGTAAACGTAGGAAGTCGCCGTGCTATTCGTATGGTTTCTCACCTAAAAATAGGCATTATGCTTGAACACTCGCTCGGTAAATTCAAACTCTCTTTCTCATATATATATATATATATATATATATATATATATATATATATATATATATAAAATAATGTACGTGCATCTAAGACTTTCCAAGTGTATCTAACTAATTTTGAAATAATTTTGTGAAAGGTATAAATTATCGATTAGCGCAATAACACGTCGGCGTAAAGTAAAATAACGTGTAGTTGATAAGTGACTAATTGAAATAGAAAGAGAGCGAGAGAAAGAGAGAGAGAGAGAGAGAGAGATTGGCTATCCTTTCTTCACTTTTCGAAATTCCCACAAAATCGAGGAAGTAAGACAGGAAATCGTGGTGAAAGTTTTGGCTTTAGTCCAACAGACGTACCACCACAAGTATCGACTTTTTGCATTTCGTACTATGAAATGGTTTAATTCAAATTATATGCAAATTCGACCGCAACCAGCCTCACGCCTTTAATTATAGTTCATCAGTTTAAAACTTTACGATCTCTACCTTTCGTAGAGAAGCGTTTGACAAGCATATAAATACTTTATTCCCATGGTATTATTGTATGATACTACAGGTACAACCTAAGTATGCATTTATGTACATATGTTAGATACGATGTGCGAACGAATGTGTTTCTTTCCAAAGGTAATCCCAAAAGAGAGGTAATTTTAAGAGAACGATTATCGTACTCTCGTAAGAACGCTATCTCCGCTAAGAAAGTTTGGGGTCTTTTTATTCTCTTTTTTATTATTTTTTTTTTTTTTTTTTATTTTTGTTTAAAACAAATAACTTTTACATTATAATTTTTCATAAATTTTCATAGGAAACTAGGAACTAGATATCTCGCGAGGATATTTTTTCTCGAATTTTTGTTTTTCTTTTTTTCTTTTTTTTTTCTTTTTTCTTCTAAAAGAAAAGAGTTCGCGAATAAAACCACATTATATGCTCTTGTGTTAAATTCAAAACTATTATTACTACTACTACTATTATTATTATTATTATTATCTTTTTTTTTTTTTTTTTTTTTTTTTATGACTGCAACTACTGTGAGAGGTACCAATCGTTCGAGTTACGTGATTTATGATCGGCAATACGAAAGAAATCAATTTGTCTCCGCTTACCGAAATAAAATACACTTTTTATTATCGTACCTCCGGTGCGTTTTCAATCGCAAATATTTACACGATGGAATAATATATCTTGGAGCGAATAACGGGTACAATGATTGTCTCTCTTTTTGTTTTTTTCTCTTCGCGATATTGTCGATAAAGTGTCAATGAAAACAGGGATGAGGTGTCACGTAGATAAATGTATATCGATCTTTTATGGGAGTAAAAATAATAATGGTAGATAGTAGGTAATAACAATAATGTTAGTAGTAATAGATTGATATAGAGATAGAAAATGAGAAGATTTCATGTCTTTATCCTTCACATAGGATTTTGATGAAGCCTTCATGCTCTAATGTTTCATCCAACGAAGTATCTTGCTTTTCTTACATATCTTATGGAAGATCAGCCGAGTCGTAGAGCTCATCGACCTCGAACATAATCCAGCTTGCAGCAGTCTCGACTAAACCGCATCGTTGGCCTCTGATGAAGTCCTGAAGTTACCTTCATTGTTAATATCTTGACTTAATCTCTTCTTACGTTTAGACGTACATACATACCTTTGTGTTTTCTTTTTTTTTATTTTATATATTTTTTTTTTTTTTTTTTTTTTTCCCTATGTATTTTTACAATCATCATTATCCTTCATAAATTAGGATTGTTTCATATACAACAATAGGAATCCTTTACTCGACGTATTCATTTTTATCTCTTTTATTTATTTATTTTTTTTTTTCTTTTGCATCTTTATCTTTCTTTCGCAGACTTTCATTTATTTCACGATTATTTCGTTTACTTTGATTGTGATTTGATTTAAATTTTAGAAACTACGAAACGCTAGTTGGTAACGCGTGTTCATATGTATTTTAAAAAGATTTTATAAGGTACACAGTTTCGAAATAAAATCTTGACTCGAGATTTCTTACGTATCTCTTGTCAGTCTCTCAATTTTCCACGAGAGATTACTTCCTCGAACTTTCTTGAGAAATGTAATAGGTATATATATATATATATATATATATATATTCGAACATCGCGGGTTGTCTAAACTTTTCTTTTAAGGAGCTTGGGAAAAAGAGTGAAGCACAAGGTGTTCGCTAATGCAAAAGGACTCCTATACGCCGTTTTCAATTGCGCGCGAAATTTTTTTTTCCACATCAACAAAATTTTTATTTTTCCATGCTGTTCACATCGTTTTCACGTGAACTCTCAACAACGGGCGGGACAACGTTATTGATTTTTCGTTTAAATGTCGCCCAAAAAATTGGCTTTCTTTTAAATATTTTCCGGCTACTATCTTTTCGGACAAAAGGGTGAAAAAGAAAGAGAAAGCGAGAGAGAGAGAGAGACAAAGTTGAAAGTGTGTTGTTTTATCTCTCTTTTTGTTTGATTTATGAACGTCGAACATAGTAGGTACTCTTTTTATTCGTATCGATGAATTTTTTTCATTGCTTTACGACGCGACATTCGCGTGAGAATCTTGCAGTTGGTGACCATTTTATGAGAAGTATTTCGTATTGAACGTATCAACGATACTTTATTCTGTTCTTTTATTCGATACCGTGTAGCTATCAGAATATGTGAAATTTAACAATACTCCATCACTGATTCTGGATTCAGATATCGAATGAAAGGGAAATATTCTCTGTTTCAATAGAAATTACATTGCAATATACGAGAATGATTATACGAAGATAATATCTGGTTATTATTGTTGATATATCGTAATAAACAGGATTATCAATGGTTTTCTTCTATCATAAATATCGATATCTCCTTCTGAAATATTTTTCGCTTGATTACACTTTCATTCAGTTCGGGACTGCTGCAAGGATTGGTTTCGTGGCACCGAAAGAGCAAACGATATATTCGATTGCGGTGCTTCCGAGAACAGAAATCCTCTGATCCGTGTTTTAGGAGAAAATCAAGGCGTAACCTTGTAACAAGATTGGTTTCGCTCTGGATCTAAATATAGGTAGCTAATGGAATTGAGATAAATTCAACGAGTTGGCAAACATCATTGAACTCGAATCGTCCACGTGCCGGACACAGGCCGCCGATCGTTGATTTCGTACTTCGTAGGTAGATAACAACATTAAAAAAAAAAAAAAAAAAAAAAAAAAAAAGAAAGAAAAAAAGAGAAAAAAAAAGGAAAAAAAAAAGAAATTCAAGAACATGGGTCTCAGTAAGGCACGATATATAACACTATATAAACGTTTCTAATCTATGCGATGTAAAATGCTAATAATATGTATCTACGTAAATACAAATAGTTTGATATGTATCCGATAATCCGTGGTAATAAAATCTTTCAGAGGAATATCATTTTAATATTAGAATTCTTCGAACGTTTAACGTGTACGCTCGTAAAAAAGAGAAATAAATTAGAGTGAAATTGCAAATATCAAAAATGGGTAAATAAATTAAAAGAAATTTACTTTTGTCTCATTGAATAATCGAAAGTGCGCGGTACGTCTTGTAGAATTTTCTTGTAGAAGAAAGCATTTTATCGATTTGCTTGGGAAAACTTTCGAGTTCATTTTTTCTTTTCCTTTCTTTCTTTCTTTTTTTTTTTTTTTTTTTTCTTTTCGTTGACTACAGATACTATAGATACAATATACCAATTAGCGAGATTTGAATTAGCGTTCAAGAGGGATGTCTTTGTTACGCGTAGATCGTAGTTCAATTTTCCTCATAGTTTCCGATTTATCCTGTAAATGAGAGGTAGATTGATATACTAGAGAGGTAGAAAGGGAATAAGTGAAAGAGAGAGCGAGAGAGAGAGAGAGAGAGAGAGAGAGAGAGAGAGAGAGAGAGAGAGAAGGAGGAATAGAGCGTTTGTACTACTCGCTCGAAGTGGCAAAGGATGTTTCAGTAAATAATTTAGTGCCTAAAACGGATAAACACGTTTGTGGAAATGATTTATTAATACGGTCCGGTGATTTTCTTCCTTTTGATCTCTCTCTCTTTCTCTTTCTCTCTCTCTCGTTCAATAGTTCATTAACGTGTTTCAAAGAGAACACTCATACTCTTATTATTTAATTATTATTTTAATTTAGATACATGATATCCATGAAACATTATAGCTCAATTTGTATCTTTTCCATTTCAGTTTTCGGCCCAGGGAGATCATGACAGGAACATACCGGAGATCGGTGAGTACAGGTGTCTTCTTCCTTTTTTTCTTTTTTTTTTTTTTTTTTGTTTGTTTGTTTTTGCTCCCCCACCCTACCCCACCACTTTACTCCGTCGCCATGCAAATAAGTTTCTTTTCAACCCTTACGTTAAACTTTCTTCATTCTCTCGCTCGAATATCATATTCTACTTTTTCTTCGTCCGCTATTAAGTTTTCTAACTTTTACAAATGCTTCCTATTATATTCTAGAGTTAGTCGTAATTTTTTTTTTCTTTTTTTTTTTTCTCTTTTCTTTTTTTTTGACGATAACCCGTTCCCATAAGCACACAAATCTACATATACACAGGTACAGACATAAACAATACAACCTATTAAACTGATAACGTATAGATTACCGTAATATTCCGTTCATTATCCGAGCTATTCGGTCTTCATTAATTTTATGACCTCGTTCGACTATACCGTGAGAAACAAGTATATTTCAGAAAATTAGAGAGAATGAGAGAAAGGGAGAGAGAGAGAGAGAGAGAGAGAGAGAGAGAGAGAGAGAGAGAGAGAGATAGAGTCAGACATACAGATAATTCAAACAGCTAAAGCTCATATAAACGATTTGAACGAATTTCAGTTAGCTAGCTACTCGTTTCGTGTTAATCGTCCTTGGCAAATCCAGATGGATTCCATTTTCGTAAAGCAACGAATTTCCCAACAAAATTATTGGATTGCGTCTTGGGATACACGGAAACGTCGCTGATCTTTCTCATGTTTGGTAGAAAGAAGTCGTCGATCACGATGAAGGATCGCTGGTTTTCGAAAAGCATCGAATATCCGTGCCGTCTTACGATAATATTTATAGGACGGTATCGAACCCGTTGAATTTCCACGAGGATAGGAAAAATTCAAGGAGAAGGCAAACGATTCGTAGCCCGAGTAAAGAGATAGGAGGGAGGGAGGGAGGGAGGGAGGGAGGGGGGGGAGAAGAGAAGAAGGAGAAGAAGGAGGAGGAGAAGGAGAAATTCAGTCGGTCTGATAAAAGGAGAGAAGAATGTTTCACGTTTGTGAGAATGGAAGACATCGTAGCTTTTTATACCACAACGAAACCTTTTATATGTCATACAACTATTTATCGAGTTCAAAGACCGAACGCGTATTTCGTTTGTCGTTTCTTTGAATTAGAAAAAGAGAGAAAGAAAGAGAGGAAGAAAGGGAGAGAGAGAGAGAGAGAGAAAGAGAAGAAATTTCTTCAATGATTTGAAAAATAGAAGAAGAAGAAGAAGAAGAAGAAAGAATTAAAAAAACTATATAGTATATTTATCTTTTTACTTTTTTCCGCCCCCCCCCCACCATCACCACCATACACATTTATAAAGCGTCAAGGAATCAGCTGGATCGTAGATCATTAAAAGAAATTGGAAAAAAAAATTGGTTTCTATGCGTGCTGAGTAAAAAAATAATTTCTATACGTATCCGAGATTATAAATAGATACATATACAGATAGAATTTAACCCTCGTTATTTTTTTATACGATTGTCATCTATGACATCTTACGTGTCCTTTTGACATGTCGTTAAGAAACAACTAACGATTGACAAATGAGAATGATCGATCGATATTGCGTATTCAGAAGTAGATCACGATTTAAAATATTATATATAGATATTCCTCGATTCGGTGATATTTCATTGTTAGATATGTAAATATAGATTGAAATTTGTATATATATGTATATATATATATGTACACATATACATGCATTAGATATATATATATATATATATATATATATATATATATATATAACTTTTACTCTCCATTTGAGAATCACTCGACCAGATGTAGGGAACATTCGATTCTATTGTTAGAAATCGCATTCGTTTTAGTTGCCAATCTTGTCGGAGTCCCCTCGGAGATCGTGAACGAATCGGTAGGTAGAATGTAAGTGTGTAAGAAAGAAAGAAAGAAAAAGAAAAAGAGAGAAAGAGAGAGAGAGAGAGAGAGAGAGAGAGAGAGAGAGAGAGAGAGGACAAAGAAGAGAGAAAAAGAGAAATGAAGAGAATCGAATAGGACACGCGGTAAATCGTACGAACAATCGGACGGGGATGGTAAGTCAATGCGATATAAGAACGTTAAAAATTTAGTGTGCGAGCGTGTAAGTATACTATCAATAGTTACGATATATACGTGAAAGATCATTCATGAAACTCGATTATCTTGTTCACGTTTTTTTCTATCTCGGTTTTTCTTTTTTTTCTTCTTGTTTTCTTTTTTCTTTCTTTTTTTCTTTTTTCTTTTTTTTTTTCTTTCTCCTTTATTCTTGTCCTATGTGAAACGTGAAAGGTCAAATTAGTACCAATGAAATACCAAGTATATATATGATCTTCTTCAGTGAAAATGGATCAGGAGGACAAATGAAATTTTTTATCTAAATACGTAAAAATAATTCACTTCGTGTATTCGCGGTTTTCTATTAATGACATCGGGTCCTCTGTGTGTTCTCTCTGTAATTACGAATTCGCGAAAATTTAGCGGTATTTAGTACGATTGAAATGGATTCATATATTTGTTACTTTCTCTCTCTCTCTCTCTCTCTCTCTCTCTATTTTAAGAGACACATATTCACAGGCCAAAGTGATTAATTCGGCTTTTAGAATGTTTCTTCTAAATTTTACGAAAGATCTTGATTGTTATCAAACTTTTTTATTTGACAAATTAAATGATACAAATTTACGTAATAATTAAACTCAACATCACGATAAATAACAATAATTTGTATTGGACGTTGATTAATAAATCATATAATAATTTTAATTTATATACAATTCTATTAATTTTCTCTACTCCGTGTTCTGTGGGATTTAATCGATTTGACAAATGAGCGGATCGTTTATAAAAAATTCGGTTGTTGAGATTGATACCTAGTATATAAATATATATATATATATATATTTAATTATATATCTGTAGTTATAATTACTCTGTAGAAACTGTTGAAATTAATTCTTAGGTTTTTTTTTTATTCTTTCTTTTTTCTCTTTTTTTTTCTTTTTTATTCTTTCTTTTTTTTTTTTTTTTCATATCCTCGCTAATAAATTTTAATTGATCATATGAATCTTTCATGAGATAAGTAGGTTTTGCGAGTAGATACTGTTCATTTAATATTATAATATTTAACGTTGGAGTATATAATTCATTCATTCATTTATTTATTCGTTCGTTCGTTTGTACGTTCGTTCGTTCTAGATCGCGTTTAAAGAAATTGATTTTCCGAAGGAACACACTCGAACCTGCAATAAATGAGGAAATAAAATCTCGTTTCCTGTTCCGCCATGATTGTTTATCAGCATTATATATCTATATCTATATCTATCTATCTATCTATCTATCTATATATATATATATATGTTTTCGTCGAAACAATTTAATTCTCTTCGTTGTCGTAAATCGAGCCATCAACAGATTTTCTTCGTTGATTTTAAATTCACAAAAAACGAAAGCCATTTCGTATCTCGTGAATTAAGCCGAGATTAAATCGTTCGTTTCAGAACAATCTTAACAACAATATAGTTAGATATTCTTGCTAGAGAGTCGAGTTTCTCTCTCTCTCTCTCTCTCTCTCTCTCTCTCTCTATATATATATATATATATATATATATATATATATATATATATATATATGTATACAAAAAAAGACGAATAACAGAAGATACTTTAGTATCGAAGTGTTCAATCATGGGCGTTACGAGTAAGGGGATATCTTGGTTAAAAAGAAGGAGTTCCTATACTGAAAGTATATAACCTTCAGGGATATCTAATTTCTAATGACCAAAAGACCGGCTACTCTTCTTCGGTCCTTTCTATCTTCATCTATTCACATAGAACCCTTCTTTTCTGTTGCCACTAATGCGCTTTTTAGATAGCACCTTGAAACAGAAGATCCTACAGGATTGCTTTTTCCTGTATGTCTTTGCTGTGGCTTCTTCCACAGAATCTTTTACTACTTTTTTTTTCTTCCGTTGAAAGAAGAGTGCTGTGGTTAGTCTCTTTGTGAAAGACAGGGACGACATAATTTCGATAAGAATCGATATCTTTACTCTTTCTCTCTCTCTCTCTATCTCTCTCTATCTCTCTCTATCTCTCTCTCTCTCTGTATATATATATATCTTTTTCTTTCTTTCTCCATATTCGATACTCGAGATACTTTGTCTTACAAAATTTTCCAAACTTTCGGACATGGACGTCGTCTCTTTTGTATTAAAATTCTATATGAGAAAGTCGAATGTCTTATATTTATCTTTTATCACATACATATTTATAGGACAATACCTATGTCGTGGAAATTCGATTTATCGAGATACAACGCCTCAATATTTTTCTCTTTTCTACGGTTGAACCAAAGACGAGAATTTCCATGGCAGTTGGTGCGCTTTCACCAAGCGATGGATCGTGATACTTGAAATGTTGATAAATAAAAGAAAGAGATAAGGGAATCTTGGAAAACTAGATTTCGACGTTTCGATGTCGGTCAAAGTTTACAAAAGAATATGAGAAGTGAGAAGAATTGGTAAATAATCTCTTCTCTTTCGATTTTCTTCTCTCTACGGTATTGTAGTTTTGAAAGTTTTTTGAAAAAAAAAAAAAAATGTAAGGGTTCAGGGAGGGAGGAAGAGCCGGGGGATGGGTGGCGGGGGACTGGAAGATGACGGCGGGAAATTAATGGAAAATATTCTATTTTTTTTTTTATATAGATTTTAATTAAATTTTCGAAGATCCATTATAATAAAATCTTCGTACTTCTGCAAGATTATAATTTTTTGTTTTTCATTTTTCTTTTTTCTTTTTCATTTTTCTTTTTTTTCTTCATTCTCTTTAAACTCAATCTAATTATAACGTATTCTTATCGATAAGTTTATTTATTTATTTATTTATTTATTTTTTTTTCTTTCTTCTCTTCAAATGCCTCCTATAAAGGAAAAATGTTATCTAGAAAAGCTTATCTTTGTTAAATGAGTTTCAATTTTTCTTTCCCTATCAACGATTTTTTTACGCGTTTTATTGGCTTAACGTTAGAACGCAAGTGTATGTAGTAGTTGTAAAAGTTGTAAAAGCAGGGTCGATCGTAAATTTTCTTTTATTTGGAGAAAGATAGAATGAATGCGTGTAAAATTGATATTTGTGATAGAGAAAGGAAGTAAGCAAGACAATTTTAAAGAAGGAAAAAAAATGTAAGAGAGAGAGAGAGAGAGAGAGACAAAGAAAGAACGTAAAGCATCGTATATATACACACACACACACACACGACGTATGTAGATATTTAGGTCGTTTCATACAAAGTATTAGCGTTTATAACTTTGGTATTAATAGAATTAAGAAAGTTTGTCTTGTAAAAGATAGTTTGATACACGTTGGACTTTAATTGCGCGACAATATAACAGATATAAATATTTCATTTTTTTAAAGTTATAATATCCAATGTTATGTTTTAAAATACGGAACATAACATCAGTTTTAGTTTTTTTTTTTTTTTTTTTTTCCCCTAGAAAATTTTCCTTTTACAAAATACAGCCTCGTTTTTTATTCGTATTTGCATCTTTGTTAATTTTGTAATTTTTAATGTACGAAGTTTCACAAATGCTATCGATATAATGGTATTTGTATTTATATATATAGATACAATGTATTAAATTGTTTTGTCAACAACTTAGGAATTCTCCAAGGTAATGTCTGTCTGGACATTAGGTAGCATATGTAGATACAGAAGAGGAGGAGGAGGAGGACGATGGATGGACAAACGGGGACGGTCGGTCTTACCCATTTGGAGCACATTCTACTCGTCGTGTTGTGTAAGAGCTAGGTACACGATTCCCTGGTGGATGGATAGAACATCATTGTCCTCTTAGGTGTAGCATGATCGTTAGATTTGATACCAATCGATTTCTTTTTTATGGAAGTATCTGGGAGAATTTCGAAATTGTTGACAACGACATTTTCGATATTTCGTCAGTAACAGTTGTGAAATTTCACACGCCATTAGAACTTAACAGAGAATTGTTCATTCAGAGAATTGTCATTTTAATTCTTAAACTCATACTGATTATTTGTACATTTTCTGAAAAATGACGTCAAATATAATCATTTTCGAGAAAGTTTGTATATGTTGTACACACACACACATGTTTATATACATATATATATATAATATATAAACCGCAATTAAAATCCACCGTATAAAACAATTTCCTGCAAATGGAGCTTCACCGACACAAATACTTCATCCGATATATACTCTGTATATATATCGTAAGGTTCATTAAGATTAAACTATACGAAGTAACGAATTGGGAAATAAATTAAATCCAGTTTGACGCTCGTATAATTTAATTCTACTTACTAAGGTGTTTTTCACGAAGCATTTAATTACAAAAGTTTACATAACGTAAACGTACCATTCGGGATAAAAATGAAAAGAAAGGGAATGAAAAAGATTGATTTTCGATTTTCCTTTTTGTATTTCTTCAATGATTCTAATAAATCCCAACAGAGAATAAAACACGTTTGAGAATAGAGTGCTTCATTTTCAAGAAAGAAGAGATATAAAGTCAACGAGCCAAGAGAAACCATAGAAATTGCATCGGAGGCCTCGATAATGACCTT
>NC_060958.1:9676936-9696936 GCF_910589235.1 Vespa crabro | reverse complement strand
GAAAGTATAGTATTAGTGAGATAGACCACGAAAATTTAGTTTTACGATTAAAAGATCAGAAAATATGAGAAAAGAGAAAGAGAGAGAGAATAAAAAATATCTCGACACAGTTACTCTTTATTCTGCAGTCGTTTTGCACGTTTTAAACGTAGAACGATCGATACGATCGAAAAATCATCGTAAAACGTATTGGAGTCTCTTAATAAAGTTCACCGTTGAACCGATAAAACGGCTGCGAAAAGAGAGAGAGAGAGAGAGAGAGAGAGAGAGAGAGAGAGAGAGAGAGAGAGAGAGAGAGGATGAGAGGAAGAGAGGATAAGAGAGAGAGAGTGAGAGGGGAAGGAAGGAAGGGGTTTTTATTAAACGCCGCGGAAACGTTTCCTCAGCTGCGATTTTTCATACGTCTCGCGGATATTCGATATTGTGAAGGACATTTAAAAATCTATAAGAGTAATATCAAATGATTTTATAATTTCAAGGATTTCGTAGAATTGTAAAATTTAACGAAGAACGAAGTTAGAAATTTGTTGAAAGCGGTCAATTACGTTTTGTGGCTTTCCCACCGCAAGATAGACAAGCAAGTCTCTAGAACATTGTTCTATGTTCTAGAGATAGGTAGATAGGTAGATATGTATACGGTAAGATAACGAGAATGAAGATCGATCGATCTTACCGAGGATACAAGAACTCGATTAATCTTTGAGCGAGAGTTCTACTCTTGAGTCGACTTTAATCTGATTGACGAAGATACCCCCACCCTCAACACTAGCCACCCCCCCCCCAACGCCCCCTTAGCTCAAGTATTTGTCTTTATTAATGCACTCTCTTCGATATTATGTATCGACTTTGCTTCTTACAATTCATCTTCTACTACATTCAATTTTCTAATTCTTATTAATATATATATATATATTGTCTAATTAATACATAAATTTTCTTAATATATATTTTAATGATAATATTTATATTATCATATTTTTATTTGAAAAAAAGATGCTTTCAATTAAAAAAAAAAAAAAAAAAAAAAAAGAAAGGATAAAGATGTTTGATAAGTTAGATAATAATAATAAATATTAAATTTATAGAGAGGAAGATCAAAGAATTATATAAAGAAATCAAAGAAAAAAAAGTATGACAGGGTGGAAAATTAAGACGAAGTCTTACAGCGTTTTCGGGATAAATTTCTTTTCAAGGGTAAGCAAATGGAAGGCAAATAAAAAGCTTTTTAATATCAAGAGCAAAAAAAAGAGAAGAAGAAGAAGAAGAAGAAGAAGAAGAAGAAGAAGAAGAAGAAGAAAGTAGAACAAAGAAGAAAGAAAAGGAATTACTTTGTTAGACGTAACTCTGATTTTTTTCTTTTTTTTTTTTTTTTTTTTTTTTTTTTTTTTTTTTTTTTTTTTTTTTTTTTTGGAATCAACAATAATGTATCTTTTAGAAAATTTCTTTTCCTAGTCGCGTCTATCGTATATTTCAGAATTCAATAGTTCAGGGATATAGGAAACGTTGAAGCTCGATGATAATGAAAGTGTCAGAGACAATCATGGTCTGAAGCAGCGAACGATAAAGAGCCGTCTCGATTTCAGTAAAACGAGACGTAGCGGTGTGAGAACTGATCGATGTAATTCAAGTACAACCAAACATTTACGTTCGCCCGTGGCGGTCAACGGAATAAAATGCGTACGGTAATGGACTATCCTTTGTCTATGTATCCGTGTGTTTAATACTTATCTGTCTATTGCGTTGGTATACATATATCAACGTGTATCGTAATGTGGGTGTGTTTGTGTCGTTGAAATTACGTCGGACACGACGCAATTCGAGTGGTAAGGTCGATTGAAAAATGATTGATGAGGGACAAGCAATCGAGAGGCAGGTTAGTAGGCAAGCAGGCAGGCAGGTCGTCGAACGTTTTACGAACAACGAGAAATCGCGAACCTAAGATCGCTCTCTTCGGTCATCGATTGTGTAATTGATATATCCTGTTACTTTCCCTCTTCGATCGATCGAAAGATCAGCTGATTCGAAATTTATTGATTTTTTTTGTTAAATTCTCTAGGAAATGTTAAAAAAAAAAAAAAAGCCATTTAATTACTTATAATAAGAAATTCTTTTTGAGCCATTAATTAATATTATCGATGATAATAATAATAATAATAATTATTATTATTATTATTATTATTATAATTAAGGTATTATTCTTTTGGAGTGTAGATCCGATTGGAATAAGATCCGAATAGTAATGATCGCAAAAAGTTCTGAATTATTTTCAATCGTTGAATAGGGAGAGAGACTCCTTTAAGAATTTTACGAATGAATGGAGATTTCTTTTTTTAAAATCGAAAGAGGTTTATTTCTTTTGTGAACATTAAAGTATCCCGTTGTAAAGTCTAACGATAAATTGGCATACGTGTCGTAACCTTTGAAATCTTTCTACTCGAATGAATATCGTAGTCGTTTCTCGACTTATCGTTAGGTATGCGCTTTATACGAGGGTACTCTTGAACAATGAAAGTTCTGAGAAGGTTTTCTCTCCTCAGGAGCATTTATTATTAAAAGTAAATTCACCGTAAACCGCTAGATTTATTTCGAAAGCGATAACAAGGACGAACATTCTTAGAGAGAGACACCAACTACGTTATCGTAACTTCTCGACCATTAAAGCCCTTTTACATAAAAGACAAGACAAGTCGGTTCTGATCCGATAAGAAAATAATAGTATCGATTGGCATCAAACTGTAACAACTTGTGAAATGTATTCGCATGGAAAGATGAAACTTATTCTGTGGCTTTTTTTTCTCTCTCTCTTTTTTTTTCTTTTCTTCTTTTTTTTTTTTTTTTTTTTTTTTATAAATACATAGAACGATCAAATTATTTAAATTTTGTATATACGCGTTTATATAAGAAAAAAAAAAAAAAAGAGAGAAGAAAAATGAAAGAGACCTTCTCAAAAGATCTTATATTGTAATTCAAGTTAAGGTGGGTCGGGGAAAAAAAAAAAAGAAAAAGAAAAAAGAAAAAAGAAACGAGAGATTTCATAAATAGAAATAGAGAAAGGGATAAAAAGGAAAGAAATCTTTTTCTTTTTTACTTTCAGAAGATAAACTCCGACGAATAAATTTTTTCCGTTGAGTACGTTCGCTGATGAAGAACGTACGATTTTTTTTATGTTAATATCTCGCGAAGAGATGGTTCGACGATAATTAAAACTTCGTGTTAATTGTCAGAGATAAGTGTTGTAAATGAGATTAGAAAATTAAATACGTTCGAGCTATGACATTGTCAAATACGAAACGAAAGTAAAACGTTCGTTTTTCTTTGCGAAGCTCTCGTAAGAAAATGAAATTTTATTCGCCTGTCACAATAGAATTTATTGATCAAGTTTCTCAAACTATAAACCAACATCACGTTCTTCTTTTTTATTTTTTCGTTTTCCTTTTCTTTTTTTTTTTTTTTTTTTTTTTCCTTTAAAAAAAATACATCATATTTTTCATTTTTTAATTGATACCTAATTTATTCTTTTAAAATATGTGTCTCTTTATATATATATATATTTTTTTTTTTTTTTTTTTTTTTTTTTTTTTTTTTTTTTTTTTTTTGTTAAATACAAGGAAAGTTCACAAGATAGCGTCTATCGAATTTATTAGACAATCTTATTATTATATCTTGTATCTATTAAAAATAATATAATACCTTTTTATTGATCTTCTTACATGACAAAACAGAATGAAAAATGCATGAAGAAATTTTAAACAGATGGGATTTCATTGAGATAACTAAAAGATATTTCAAGGGAGTCAATTGACGAATTATTATCTATTGTTAGTTTTTAAGAATTTCATTTAGCAATATGATAATGAATAACAAATGCTTTCTTTTTTTTTTTTTAATACGTGATATAACAGTTATATTAGAAGATCATTGACCTAGATCGATTTAAAAAATTTCAATTCGAAATATCAATGACACGGATGTATTTTTAACGGGTAACATGTATAAACAATATAAATTCCTGAAATTGAATTCACAAATCAATGATAAACAGATGGGTTTTCGTTACTTGCTACATATATAAGGGTATTACTGGCCTATATCAATTCTCAAAATTAGATTCGGAGTTTAATACATTTTTGGGATAGGTCATGTTATCATTCGTTTTTCCGAGATTAAAGTCGAATTGATCGGTGATCTTTCAAAACGTTTATCTTTCGGAATGGAATAACGTGAAAATTCATAAAAGGGGGCGAGTGGGGAGGGGGATATGGTTGAAAAAAGGAAGGAGAGATAAAAAAGAAAAACGATTTCACTTTTGTACTTTATCATTTATAACGTATAGATAATTTTCAATTATACGAAGTGAAATAATAGAGAAAGAAAAAGAAATTGATAAATAAAATATTCAAACGGTTATTATCTCAAGATCCTCGTTAAATCGTTGATCTAATTTAAACTTTTAATTTGATCACGTGATAAAATTGTTAGAATAAAATGAAATACAACGTTAATGAGTAAATCTTTGACAGCTCCTTTCTCGTTGCAGCTGCGAAAACGAAATTTCAACGTGACGTAGATGGCTCTTGGTCACAATAGCCCATGGAAGTGTGTTAGAAACGGTAGATGAACTTGGTGAAATACGTATGTTCATACGAACGTATATATATATATATATATATATATATATATACACACACATATGTATATACGTTTTACATGCCCATGTACGTATATAAATGCACACACTCTTACGAGACATCGTTTGTTACGAATACGTGTACGGTTTGGCCGGTCGATGCACAAACTGAATACAGTTCACTTCCTGCGACTGTAAACTGTGTTCGATAAAGTGGATTACTTCCGCATAAAATGGTGCGAAGAATATGAAAAATCTTCGATTGCTTTGATAATCCTACATTAATGAGTTACGTTCGAAACTCTTGAGTGAAATAATAAACGAAAGTAGAAAAAAAAAGAAGAAGAAGAAGAAGAAGAAAAAGGAAAAGAAATAATAGAGAAATAAAAAATATGAAAAGAAAGAGAGTAATAAAAAAGGAAAAAAAAGAAAAGAGAGAGAGAGAGAGAGAGAGAGAGAGAGAGAGAGAGAGAGAAGGAACTATATTAGTTGTTGAATTTTAAGAAAATAAGATTAAACCGGTTGCCACTGGTTCGTCCTTTGCGCCACTTTCATTATTTTATCGGCACCGCCGGCGACTATAAAATTACGCTTCATTTTCCGAAGGAATGAGTAATCCTACGGAAGTCGAAGGACCTAAAGCGGAAAATCCGTGAGAGATCGTTAAAGCACCATTTTCTATCTTGGCTTTCTTCTTTCTTTCGTACATAAATTGCGAAAGGCCTTCCTTCGTTCGCGTCGCGTTTATGATGCGACCGTTCTCGGCGAGTCCCCTGATTTATCGGTGAAATATTGATTTTTCATTTGCTTCACAAATGAGTCGGGCGTTCCATCTTTCCTTCTCTTTCTCCCTCTCTTCTTCATCTTCTTTTTTTTTCTTCCTCTACCTCCTCCTCCTCCTTCTCCTGCTCCTCCTCCTCTTCCTCTTTTTCTTGTTTCTTTTCTTTATCAATCTTTTCCTTCTCTCGCCAACATGCAATTCTCGGTTGCTTCTGTTTGGTAGCACGAATGAGAATTTTTAACTTTGTATATATGCGCGTCGGATTTAACGAACTTCTCTTCCCACTTTCTTGACATTTCGTTTATGAAAGAGTAAAAACAAATCTGTGGCAGACTCTCTAAGAAATCTTTTAGTAACTCTTGATACCTCAACTCATCCTTTTTATTCGCTTTCTATTCGTTTTGTAAATTCTTTTTTGAAACAAGTATCAATTCAATGTCAAATTGAAATGATAAATAATTTTTCAATATTACGATGATATTTGATCGTGCACTTTAGAGAGAGAGTGAGAGTGAGAGTGAGAGTGAGAGTGAGAGATAGTCAAATGAGACGATTATAAATTATTTTCAAAATTATCAATGTTAAGAACAAATCTTATTTGCTTTATTAAAATAAATATTATCTATATATTAATTCAGAATATTGTAATAATGCAATAAACAGTAACAACGATAATAATAATAATAATAATAATAATAATAATAATAATATTGATAAGTCGTACATGATAATTGTTCAAATTCTTGGATATAATTAAAAACTAATTAATCTTCCTACTAATTGAAAGTACATTATATTTTCCAATGATATAATAGTTCAAGTTCATGCTCATTATCTTTTCCATCGAAGCTTTTATTTGGTTTCAATTATAGATACGAACAAAATATTAACATCAAATGGAAGTAAAAAATATTGTCTCCTTCATCATACACCTATCATAAACTTTTCTAAGTTATAACATTTTTACGCGTAACGTAACAATCGATTTAATGTGAGTTAAAGTAAGTAGTTTTAATAGACTGTGAACTTATACTTTTCAGTCTCTTATATTTATATCTTTCTTTGATGATGTCGTTAGATCCATATTAGATATGACGCAGCTCGTTGATAAGCATTCATTTTACGATATAAATGGATGAGAAATAATAAATATAATTAATAGTAATATAATAATTGATGTATAAATTTTCGACGAAAAACTGAGACTTTGTCGAATATTTTGTAAAAAATAATAATTAAATGGAATACTTATATATTAAATATTATTTTATACACTTTATAACGCTCGTGTGTGTATGAACAAATAATAATATAATGTACTATACAGTATAATATTAAAATTTCATGATTCATGTAAAATAAAGAGCAGAATTGAATCGGAAAAAAGTTAAAGCTTGAAAATACAATGATTCATGTACGCAAAAAATAATAGTAACGAGATTAAAAAGAAAACAGCTGATGCATATCTTGTATTTTACAGATGTTATTTAAATGTAAAAAAAAAAAAAAAAAAAAAAAAAAAAAAAAACTAATATTTATGAAAGATATGATAATCAATAATAAAAGTGTTTATTAACAAGAATTTTTCATTAACTTAATATATACTAAAAATGTGAATGTTATAATGAACATAAGGAGAATAAAAAATACAATATTATAACTTGACAAGTGTAAAAGAAAATATCACTAAAGCTATTAAAATTTCAAAGTTTTTGGAAATACTTTCGGATGAATATCGATACTTCGTAAGTCTTTGAATAAGAATGAATAAGAATGAATAAGAATAAATATTGATGGAGAGAATTTCGATGTTTACTCGTCGGAGTGCAAAAAAAAAAAAAAAAATAAAACAAAAAGAAAAAAAAAAGAAAACAACTGATAAAAATTATTAAAAAGTTTGTTCTTGTCGGTATTAATTTAATATAACGATTCCAAGTGCAAAATTTATGTCCATTGATATATTAAATTAAATTAAAATTATTTTGTATATTCATTATTATTATTATTATTATTATTATTATTATTATTATTATTATTATCATTATTATTATGTAACTATTATTAGCGTAATTTTCGAAGCTTTTAAGAAAATTTAAAAATGTCATTTCTTTAAAATCAAAATCGAAGAATTATTTTTGAACTTATCATTGGCACGAACCATTATAAAACTTATCGTATAATGGATGATCTTAAGGGAACAATGAGATCCCTTTAAATTAATTAAGGTCAAAGGTTGAGAATAAATCGAGTTAGGTGATATTGATACATTGGTTGATTCTCGATTATAATTTAATTTAATGGCACATTAAATTAAATTAATAGCATATATATATATATATATATATATATATATATATATATATATATAAATCTGAAATCTAAGATCTCCGAAAAACATGATCTCTTCTGATCCTTCTGATCCTTCTGATGAAGAAATTTTGGTTTGCCTTTGTCGAAGATTTTTTTTTTTTTATTTTATTATTATTATTTTTTTTTTTTACTTTATTCTTCTCTCATTTTCTCTTTATCTTTGTACATTTGATCTCCTCGAAGTAATAACTTCATTTCATTATTTTTCTTTACTCCATTTCTTTCATTTCCTCCTTAATTTTTTTTTTTTTTTTTTTTTTTTTTTTTTTCCATGGAACAAACACGTCGATCATGTAAAAAGCCGCATGCCGCAGCTCAATCTCCCTCTTTCCTTGTAAAAGATTCTCGTCGACTTTAAAAAGACAAAAGTTCGATAAATCTTTCCTCTACGTTTATCTCGTGGCTTTCTTTGAACTTTCATTACGGACTTTCTTTCTTTTTTTTCTTCTACTTTTCCTTTCTTTCTTTTCTTTTTTTTTTTTTTTTTTTTTTTTTTTTTCATTTAACTTATCCAAAAGTTCATACGTTCAACTATATTCTCGTATTATACTGATAATTAATTATCACTGTAACCCAATCGATTTTAGTATTTCTCCAATTGAAAAATAACTATAATCCATGAAATATCTTTTCTCGTTATACGATAATGAAAGAAAAGAAAGAAAGAGAAAAGAGAATGAGAATAAAAGGGATGAAATAAAATTGGTCCGTACTATTACCGACGTAATTAACAACATTCCTTATCAGTTAGGAATGTTACGGACACAAGGTATTCGTGCCAATTGTTCGTTCGCGTGCGTTCACGACATTCACGCTGCATAAGCATTCACCTACGAGTTCGTCGTTCGTGCAAGTCTTTCTTAAGCCCGATATTAATGTATTTCTATAGATACATACATACATACATACATACATACATATATACATACATAGAATACATAGATACGCGTAAAGGCTTGCTAAGTTATTTTCAACGTACACATAGTTACGGGAAGGTGAGCAACAGGTGTAGTATAGCACAAGGGTCGACTACCGCATCGGCCTCCCTGCAGTGCTAACTCTCTCTCTCTCTCTCTCTCTATATATATATGATTCTCTTTCTCGTTCTCTCCTGATTGTCGATTAGCTAGCAGATTTCGAAACTCGGGATATTAATTCCGTTAACGTGCTCGAGAAGTTGGTACTTCCAAGTTCGGCTTCTTATCCGATTTTAACTCAGCAAGAGGTCGCCGATCGTCTAATCAACCAAGTAAGAAATATATGGTTCGCGTTAACGATTCCTATTTTTCATAGTCCAATGAATTTGCTAGATGAAACCATAGTACTTGTCGTTAATTTTAATCCTGGCTTATATATGTAAGATGAGTAAAATGTATAACTATTTATATATATATATATATATATATATATATATATATATATATATATATATATAGTAGTAGTTGAGTTTTGATAATAGTTGAGTTTCGATATTTTTTTATATTATCACAATTCTTTTTTTCTTTTCTCCCTACCTTTCCTTTCTCTTGTTCGTTGGTGAAGAAAAAAAAAAAGGAAAATAAAAAAAATAAAAGAAATGTCGGTTAAAGGGTTAAATCGATCTAGCAAACTTCGTTTAAAGGTTGAGACGTGATTAAGCGGAAATTCTCCTTCTCTCTCTTTCTCTTTCTCCCTCCCTCCCTCCCTCCCTCCCTCCCTCCCTCTCTCTCTAGTTTTCTTTCTTTCTCTCGTGCTTTCGGTCTTTCGTTGCAATCAGGGCACAGCCATCGATCTTTGTCTTTTAACGAGTAAAGTTATAGAGGAAAGTTGCGCCAAGATGGAACATCGATCGACATCGAATTTCCGAGACGAAAGCACGCAAGAAATATTTGATATACCCAGAAGGAATCGAATTTGTGTGTTAGATGCAGGTGCAATATATCGAGTTGTATTAGTATATCCTATACTCGCACGTACATATAGTCACGTCTTTATCGATCTAAGCTCGCATGTAAACACGCGATTCGCGTTAAGCTCAATGACCTGAAAGAGGTCGCAAGATTTCGTAACAGCGAGAGAGAGAGAGAGAGAGAGAGAGAGAGAGAGAGAGAGAGAGAGAGAGAGAGAGAGAGAGAGAGAGAGAAGGGTTTTATCTTTTAAAGAAGAAAATTTTGTTCGTCAATTTTTCTGACATATCCAATATGTAAAATTAAAATCGTCGAAATATAATTTATCATCGTCTATGTCTCTCTATACCTGTCAAATTTTGTTTTTAGTAATATTTAAAGGAAAGGAGAGAGAAACAATTTATTGAATTTTTCTGAAGGTAGATCCAAATATATATATATATATATATATATATATATATATATATATATATATTATATATTATATATATAATATATATATATATATTTGGATCTACCTTAATAAGGTTTCGAAAAGAAATATATATATATATATATATATATATATATATATATATATATATATTTCTTTTTGAAACCTTACGAAGAAATCTTTCTTATATTTTTTTCTTAAAAGAAGAAAACGATTCCAGTGTCCTTCTTTCAAAAAGAAAAGCCACGTAAAGAATTCAGTTTCGAGAAAGTGCTTCTTCCCTTTCGATTTTCTTACAAATCGACATTACTATATATATATATGTATATATGTATGTATGTATGTATGTATGTATGTATGTATATACGAAGGAGATACGTCCCGAAAGATTTCCACGGAAGTAAAGGAAATATATCTTTGACGTTGTTTACTGCGAGATCTTATAGATAGCGAAATTGAATTTTTCTTTTTCTTTCTTTCTTTTTCTTTTTTTGTTTTTCTTGTTTTTTTTTTTCAATAAAATAATTTTTTCCTATCCCTTTTCTTTTCTATTGTCAGACTTTTTAAACTTTGTAAGAAAACTTGTCGTATTCTTTTCATTTGGTTGGGTTACGTTAAAGAACTTAAAAAAGAGCGAGAACTCGCGAAAGAAAGAAAGAAAGAGAGAGAGAGAGAGAGAGAGAGAGAGAGAGAGAGAGAGAGAGAGAGCGAGCAATATTCTCTCAACTTTTCTTTGATCAAGTCTCTTTTCCTTATTATTATATCATATTTTAAAACTCAAATTTATATCTACTTTAAATTGTTCCGTCTTCAACACGAGACACCATCATTATAACGAACAGCCTCTGGGCAAAGTCCCTCGTAAAGTTTCCACGCAATTATTAGAAGATGTATATATATATATATATATATATGTTTAATATGCATATGTATGCATAATAAGCATATATAGTGTGAAAGATGGCACGACTTGTTTCGAAACTCGTGTTATCCGAAATTCTAACAGCCCTGTCGGATTCTAGGTTCTACGAATAAGTTTTAAACGACGAAAGCCACAATTCGAAAGTTGATAATAGGAAAATGATATACGGTTTTCGTTGACCAGACAAGCTTCATTCGGTTTCTTATAATGCCTGAAATAAAAGTCATTCAGAATAGAAGAAAAACGTTTCATTTCTGTTTCATTTCTGTATCATTTTTATATATGATATATTTGTGCTATATCTCTTTCTTTCTCTCTCTCTCTCTCTCTCTCTTTTCTCTTTAAAGGTTCGTCTGGGAACGTTATTAAATTTTTATTCCACTTGAATCCATCTTCATGGTTTTATATGAATGAAGTTTTGAATACGATTGTCGCATTCTATGTGAAAGTTCACACGCATTCGTCGAATGAAATTTCATTTTAGCTGCTGCTGCTACTAATGCTGACGGTCACGTTGATCTCGAATGCTCTTTTTTGTTTTGTGTTCTTTTTTTTCTTTTTTTTTTTTTTTTCTTTACTTTTCTCTTAATTTCTTTTTTGTATTTTCTTTTGTATTTTTTTTTTTTTTAATCATTACTACTACTACTACTATTACTATTATTATTATTATTACTTTTTATTCTTTTCTCTCTCAGTGTCTGGACATTTCTAAGAAAATATCTTGTACCGGCCTAAACTAACGAGAACTGAAACTCGTGTTACGTGACGAAGAAGCTTTATTTTAGATAGAAGATTCTTTCTAAAGGAAAAGGAAATCTCGAGGATATCGAGAAGTGAGAGAGAGAGAGAGAGAGAGAGAGAGAGAGAGAGAGAGAGAGAGAGAGAGAGAGTAAAATTTTATCTCGATGTTTTTAAAAGACAAAAGAGTAAGAAGGTGGATACGTGGATCCTAGAAATCGAGCTATAGACGGTAAAGGAGCGAGACAAAACGAAGGATTTTCAAGTACGAAGAAAATAGCCAAGTAGATAGGGATCTTGTTGCATTTTATTATCATCGATAACGAAAAAAAACTTCAGCTTTCTTCATCGAACTAGTATTTTTTTTTTTCCGTTTTTTTTTTTTTTTTTTTTTTTTTTTTTTCTAAAAGTCTTTTCCTATGGATTTCGTTTAACGAGTAACATAACGTTTATATTGTTTCACGATATTATATATAAAATAATAATAAAAATACAAACGAAAAAAATATATCCTACATATAGTTTTCAATAAATATATATAAAGAAATAATTTTTCTTTTCATTGAAATATTTATAAGAAATAGATTTTGTCAAACGTTTTAATATATTCGAGATAAATTGTTTCCAAAAAAAAAAAAGAAAAAAAAAAAAGAAAAAAAAAAAAAAAAAAAAAAAAAAGGAAAAGAAAAGGATTGAACAAAACTAAAAAAAAAATGTCATTGTAGTATCGTTGTAATATAAAATATCGGATTCACGTTGTTATAAGTTGAACGATAATTTTCAACCTGTCTGGTGCATCTTCGAATGCATAACTCATAGCAATGAATTATCGTAGCACACGATCATGAACAATGGGGGAAACTTTGTGAAATGTCACTAACAGACACTTTCAATACACATATCGTTCCATTACCGATTATTTTTGCGTGTTTACGTAGATATAAGAATTTTTACTACATTACGATTTCGGGAATTAATCGAAGAGGAAAGAAGAGCGAGAGCGAGAGAGAGAGAAAGTAAGAAGAACGTGGAACGAGGATTACGATTAAATCGAAGTGAATTTGTTTGTATGTTTGTTAAATCGAATCGTGGTCTTGTTCCAAAGTTTATCGAAAATCTCGAATCTCATGTAAGAAGCTCGAAAAGCGGCGAAATAAACTTATTACGGTTAAGTAACGTAAAACAAAAGGGGGGGGGGGAAAAAAAATTAGAAGAAAAAAAAAAAGAAAGAGGAAAAATCGAAGTCATCCTCGTGAGCGTTTTTATTGTAGTCTGTTTGTGTAAAACCAATAAAGAAAAGTGTATCATTCGATCCATCATCCACGTTTGGATTACATACGTGGGGGGTGGGGTCGTTCCATTTCACCGAGAAATCGAACCACCCACCCCCTCTTTTTCCTGCTTTTTCTATGATATACTACTCTTGCATCTAATCTTTATTTGCATATACACAGATAGGCACTTACATATATACATACATACATACATACATATATATATATATATATATATACATACATACATATATACATACATACATACGTAGGTATATAAGCATGGTGATATGTATCGACGAGCCGATAAAAGGAGAACAAGATTTTATCCTTTTACTTCTCTCTTATTTCCTTTTTTCTGGTGGTGGAAAAAAAGGGAAAAATAGTATTTTCTCGAAAGGAAGTATATATCATCGATCTATGCGACAGAAATCGCGAAATATATATAAAAATACATTTATTGATTCTATGAAATAAAATTTGCAATTAAATATTATTTCTTTGAAATATAATAAGGTATATTTCATGTTAAAATTTTTTTCACCCTATTATATATATATATAGATAATTTTCTTTTTTTAATCACAAAAAGAATAAAAAAAAAAAAAATTGATGCAAATGAATAGATCTTTTCGATAGAATAATAAGTGAGAAGGATTTATTTATTATCTCTCATAAGAAGTTTTACTTTATTTATCAACGCGATAAACGATAAGTTCTTAAAAAGAGAAGAATTTAAGTTACGAAGAACAATAGATGTATCCTTTTATCTATCATCTTTATTTTTCTTCTTTTTTTTTTTTTTTCTTTTTTCTGTCGTAGAAAGCGCGTACGAAGATGAGGAGCATATCGCCAGGGGCGGAAGGACCCCTGGTGAAAACGATTTCGACGAGGAAGGTGCCGATGGAACAGTCACTGGTACGACGTTCGATCTAAGAATGGCGACGAACACGTCAAGGGGTCAAATATCCGGCGCGGGAGGAGGCTTCCTTAGGGGTGCCGGCCAACAACACGTCAACTTCGATCCAGAAGCACCCCCGTTGCCACCCCTAGATACCACCCAACAGACTACGAACCTCCTCGAGAGACCTGATGCCGATAAAAAAGTTAAGGTATAATATCCTTTCTTTTCAATTTTTTCTTTAAAGCGTTTTAAAAGGATCGAAATAGGTTGTACGCTATCGTTCTTTTTTCTTTTTCTTTTCTTCTTCTTCTTCTTCTTCTTATTATTATTATTATTATTGTTTTTTTTTCTCTTTTTAATCTCTAATCGATTCCTCGAGAACAACAAATCAAAATTAGGAAATATATCGGATAGCGTATATATATATTTGAACAAAAAAAAAAAAAAATGAAGAAGAAGAAAAAAAAGAAAAATAAATGAATGATAACGTACTCGCGTAAATAATTGTTCGTAAAAAAACATGTCAGAGGATTTTCGTATACACTTTGACTCTTTCGTTTATTCAAAAGATCTCAGATAAAATTGTTAATTAATTCATATATTTGATGAAAAGCATACATTTTAAACAAGTAATAATAGTTAATAGTATTACGGGAAGTTACATGACGTTGAAACTTTTACGAGAACACGTACTTAATACTAATACAATGTTTTCTTTTTTTCTTTTCGTCTTTTTTTTTCTTTTTTTTTTTTGTTTCTCTCCCTCTTCCTTTTTCCTCACTAACTCATGACAAACGATTACTTTTAAAGCATGGAATATGAATAATCCATACGAAGGATTTCGTTTGAAGGAGAAAAAGTAGGTGGCTTTGATTATATTCCCTTGTGAGGAAAAGAAAGAAATGAAAATGAAGAAAGAAAGAAAGAAAGAAAGAAAGAAAGAAAGAAAGAAAGAAACAAAGAAAAGAAGAAGAAGAAGAAGAAGAAGAAGAAGAAGAAATGAAGAGCTCGAATAAAATTTTCTTCTTGTACATGGAAGAACGATTTAATTTAGATTTACAATACTTAAATTAAATCGGATTAGAGATTACGAACCGTAATTATCATTTGGAAGAATTATTTCAACTCTCTGAGTTGGTCACGAAGGAAACAGTAAAAATGGAAAAAGTTTGAAGAAAAGGGGATGGTTGAAGATGGAGGGGGAGAGAAAAGGAAGTGGAGGAGGGGCGAGAGAGAGAGAGAGAGAGAGAGAGAGAGAGAGAGAGAGAGAGAGAGAGGAGGAGGATGGTTAAATGCTTTTGATTCGTTTAAATGCAAGTACCGAACAAACAGCTTTCGATGTAACGAAAGGGGTAATCGCGAGTGGACGATAACGACGTTACGACGTCGATCCAATTTGTAAAACTCGCGAATAAATTGAGAAGTTCCGTTCATTTTATTATTTCCTTTACCATTACTATTTCCTCTTTCTCTCTTTGTCTCTTTCCCTCTTGTTTTTTGTCTTCTCTCTCTCTCTCTCTCTCTCTATCTATCTATCTATCTCTCTCTTTCTCACTTTGTAATTTTCCCTCGAATTCATTGAACCGCAAAACACATGGGAAATCCTGCGATAAAGAATAATACTTATCGTTCGTTCCGATAATCAATTTCATTTGATACGAACATCGGCAAGATAAAAAAAAATATTTCTCCATATCAACTTTATCAGTTTGATGATTCGTATGTATAAATACGTACCACGTATTATGGATATATAGTTAGATTACATTTGTTAGACGACATTGGAAATACTGTCGGGGATCCTATTAATTACCATGATACGTTTGTACGATATTAATTAATTATTCTATATTTGTATATTGCTAGCTTCACGCTTCTCTATATAACAGGATCTAACTGAAATGTTATTACGATAGGTACGTGTAAATCCAATCGGTATATATATATATATATATATATATATATATATATATATATAATTTATTATCGATAATACTGAAAACGTCGGACATTCGTTACATTTTAATTAGCAAATTCGTCAACTTTCATCGCAGCGAATTTCATTATTATTATCGCTTATGTTTTTATAAACGATCGACAATTTTTTCGTTCTTTTTTTTTCTTTTTTTTTTTTTTTTATACATTAAAATATATCCGATGCGAAATCGAGAAAAGAAAAAGGAACGTAGACAGACGTTAGTAAGAGAGATTCGAAAAGCTTTTTTTATATATTTATATTGGAAGATAAGTATATATATATATATATATATATATATATATATATATACACACGTTTCTATGTATCTGTGTTTGTATAAACGGTAGCTGACAAAGCTTCTACTTTTATTACGTCGTAAAGTGTCAGTCTAGTTTACTATTCTCCAAGGTAGGAATGATATAGAAGGGCTGTTAGATGAAGATAATCTTAAGAATGATGAATAGCAGTTTTTTTTATTTTTGTTTCTTTTTTTTTCTTTTCTTTTTTTTTTTTTTTTTAACTTTCCTCCCTTTTGGTAAGACTTTCAATTCAGATTCTTTTAACGTAGTCGTTGTAATCCTCGAATCAACGCATTTTTTGTTTTCTGTTTTTTTTTTTTTTTTTTTTTTTTTTTTTTTTTTTTTTTTTTTTTTTCTATATGAAAAAATATATATATATTTATATGTCTTAATATTCGAAGTTATGTAGATACGTATTCGAAGGAGAACACGTAAAATCTATTTAAGGTTGAAAATTTTCGTATTCCGTGCGAAGCTTTCATCTTTTATTACGTCGTAAATGTCATCGAACATGGGATGGGAGAGGCTCACCAATTCGAATGGTTTATATAACGTTACCCGAAATAGGGATTCTTTTTAATTGTTGAATTATGATTCTTTTTCTTTTTTATTATTATTTTTTTATTATTATTTTAATATAAGTACATATATTAGGTGGATCAGAAAGTAATGTCGTTTCTGCGCATGTCGATATTTGAGATTGTTAAAAATTGTTAAAAATTGTTAAAAATTTATTCGTTTGAATTTAATTTAAGAAAGCGACATTACTTTCCGGCCCACCTAATATATATGTATATATAGAAATATATATGGAATAAAGGAGTGAAGAAAAATTGGACGAATTCTTGTAAGAAAATGAATGAAAAAAGAAACGTAGCAGTGCCGTTATCAAAGGCTATGAATAAATTCGGTTGCGGTTAAAAAAAATGCAATAGGAAAAAAGCTAGGATGATGGCGTACTTGCGGAATAAGTGAGAAAGAGAGAGAGAGAGAGAGAAAAGAAAGAGAGATAAAAGGAAGAAAGATAAAAGAAAAAGAAAGGAGGAAAACATACCTTACATCTATATTACACGTGACGAACGGCTAGGACAAAATTGCGGTTATATACAATGGTTACATTTTAAATTCTTTCCCAACTTTCTTTCGAGAACTTTTATTATTATTATTTTGCATAAGTTTTACCTAGCGTGATTACTATGTCTTTGTCTTCGTATATGCTATTGGTTGAGTGTTCTAGAAGAATTCTCTCTCTCTCTCTCTCTCCATCTTTCTCTTTTTCATGAGAAATAAGAGGCAGCTCACTTTTCGTGATAGTGCGGAAATCCTTCAAAGAAGTCGTATTCTCTATCTCTCTCTCTCTCTCTCTCCCTCTCTCTTTTTCTCTCTCTTGAAAAGGAGCATTGTAACGAGAAGCTTTCGATGGAGCTTTCGTGATTTTCTCGGGTTTGAATTTTTCGAAAATAGCACGTTATCGAGGTTAACAATTATTAAAAGATTTCACATTTCATAAAGTACTTTTTTTTTTGAAAAGCAATTATTTTGGAATTCGTATGAATATTTTATTATCATTCATCGTTCAACATCGACAATGAGAAATTGTGTCGGTTTGTTATAATATCGTCGGCAATTAGATATGCTCAAAGGATTGTTTTCGAAGAAGAAGAAGAAGAAGAAGAAGAAGAAGAAGAAGAAGAAGAAGAAGAAAAGAAGAAAAAGAAGGAAAATACGATTCTATGAGATCAACAAAGGTTTTAACGTGGGAAAAAGGAAAAAGATATAACAAGCAAGTATTGGCAAGAGATTGGCAGGAGAAAAGAAAGAAAGAAAGTATGAAAGAAGGAAGGAAGGAAGGAAGGAAGGAAGATTACGAGTACCTCAAAGTTGACGGGGTGGTTGAGTTGGATATGTATATATATATATATATATATATATATATATATATATATATATATATGTGCGTGTGTGTGTGTGTGAGGACACGATTAGCCCTCTTGGTTTTAAGAAGATGGCGTACTATGTCGAAGGCCGACACTGACAACGAGTGTTTACTTGGGCGCTCCCTAATTGTCGAATGGCACGCCCTTGACAAACATTGTCTATCATTCTTCGTAGGTTTCTTCTTTCCTATGTTTCATAAAGAAAGAGAGAGAGAGAGAGAAGGATAAAAAGATGGGAGAAGCAAGAGGAAAAGAGAGAAAGAGAGAGCGTCATTCAAAACGACAACTAAATATATACATATATTTATTTATTTATTTATTAAATTTTCATTGAAATTCATTGAGTTTAATTTTATATTTCAAATTTCTATCATCGTTCAAATTTCAATTGTCTAATGTCAGATTTAATTATTGATATCAATTTGAAGAAAAAAAGAAAAAAAAAGAAAAAGAAAGAAAGAATGAAGAAAGATCAATGAGGAAAGTCGATGATTCATCGGTTGTAATTAGAAGAAATCTCGTTTTTACGGATTTCAAATGATTATATTTCAAACATGAATGAGATAAAATACATCTTCGTTCTTAGGGGATCAAACGTTTCTCATGAGTTTTATTTCTTATATTCGAAGAAGAAGTATCTTCCTTAACGCTCGAACGATGATTTCTTTTTCTGAAAGAAATGGCCGATGAAAGCAAAGAGGCATGATTGTCGGCCCTTTAGGAAAGGAGACCACGCTGAAGCCGCCGGATTCTTTTCATTTCACGATTCACAAAATGGAAAGGGGAGGAAGGTTTTGATGGTGAAGGGATGCTTTGAGGGGAGAGAAGGTAACGAGAGAGGTCGACCGATCAAACAATGGAGAACTATTCCACCTATTAATTCCTACGTCCCACTATTGCTGGCCTTGCTTTATTTCCCTCTCTCTATCATTTCTCTCTCTCTGTCTAACTATCTATCTATCTATCTATCTATCTCTCAAGCACGTGGATTTTCATCCCTTCATTTTCATCCCTCATCGTGACCGCCTACACTACCTAGAATATAACAAGAGAGACGTAAATGCCCAACTGTATTTCTCGAATTCCGTGATTCTGATCGAGTTCAATTCTCAAGATGCACCTGCATCATAATAATATCGAATGGTTTTATTTTTATAAATGCTCTTCTAAATTGTCAATTTAAAATTTATCACAATAAACTTAGACTCCGAGATAATTATGTAGATCTTTAAAAAAAACAAAAAAAGAAAAAAACAAAAAGGAACGATTGAAAGAGACAAAATTTCATCGGTATCAATCATTATACTATCCGATGAAGATAGATCGAATTTATTTGATGAAAAGAGACACACACATATATATATATATATATATATATATATATATATATATATATATATATATATACAGAGAGAGAGAGAGAAAGAGAGAAAAACATGAATGAACCCATTATGTGTATTCGATTTGTGAAGACCAAAAGAAACGACAAAGAAGATTTTATAGACGAGAAAGAGAGAGAGAGAGAGAGAGAGAGAGAGAGAGAGAACATATATACCCTCGAACACGTTTTCTCGCTTTTTCGAGTTGCTCGTATCGACACGATAGCATCGTAATGTTCAAACACTTCGGCAAAAGTGTCGGCTCGTATATACAATGTTCTCGAGAACCCTAACATGATATGTGCGAACGCTTTCGTCCGAACCGGAAGTTGTGCACCCTGCCGTCTCTCGCTTGCACGAAGTCTCGAAGTGCATTCATCATCTCCGAAAACCTCCTTCCCTCTGTTCCTCTTCTCTTTGCCTCTTTCTCTCTCTCTCTCTCTCTCTCTCTTCCTCCCTCCCTCCCTCTCTC
>NC_060958.1:9659436-9669436 GCF_910589235.1 Vespa crabro | reverse complement strand
TTTTTTTCTATTTTTCGCACGCCAAAGTCTTTTCTCTCTCTCTCTCTCTCTCTCTCTTTCTTTATTCTAGTCGAATCAATGTACGCTTCGATACGCTTACATATTTCGTCTATATGTGTTGGTATCACCTCTGACTTTGCTTTTCATCAAAGAGAAGGATTAGACTTTACAGATATTTCTTGCAAGTTTATTATTAACAGTTGCAAATCTTTTGCCTCTCTCTCTCTCTCTCTCTCTCTCTCTCTCTTTCTATTTATCTATCTATCTTTCTTTTTTTCTCTCTATATTATTTTTCTTTAAAAATTATTGCGAGATAGAGAAATTATCTTTGTAATTATACTTCGTTTACTTATTTCTCTAGTCAATATTGTGTAACTTATCCGTGAGCTTTCTTAACACACTAATAAAGCTTTTATTTCTCTTTTCACCCCTTACACTTTTCCAAAAGAAAAAAAAGAAAGAAAACAAAACAAAACTTTTTAACGAGATTCATCTTCTTCTAAAAAAGAAAAGAGAAGAAAAGAAAAGAAAAGAAAAGAGAAAAACAAATGAGAAGTAAATGAAGAAAAAAAAAAAAAGGAAGGATAGAAAAAGAAAAAAAGAGAAAAAAGAAAAAATACCCGATCTTTTTGACAAGACAGATACTTCAATTCACTTAGCCAAGTTTAATTATTTAACGGCAAGATGGTTTTTTGGCGACTTACAAGAATGGAATTGGCCAGACAGAGTCGAATTCTTTCTCAAGTAGAAAGAGTAATTTCTAACGACGCGAATAAATTCTTAGCTCGAAATTGGGTACGATAGATTAGAGTGAGAGGGTTGAAATAAAGAAGACGACATTGAGGGACCACGTAGATGTATAACTATCTATATAAATTCTACTCCCTTTTCGTGAAATAGCTAAGAAGACCCAAAGGCACATTCATTCGTGTGCTTTTAATTTTATTGAGCTCTCACCGTTCTATTTGCATTCTATCTATCTTCGCCTCGGGATTCTTCCCTTTTTATTCGTTGCTTCGATAAGTAGAAAAATAGAAATAAAAAGGGAAATATTTCGTTTTCCGATATCTCGTTTACTGTTTCAACTTCTTTTATATTTTATATATATGTAAATATAGAATATGTGTGTGTGTGTGTGTGTGTGTCTCTATATAATATAAGGATATTTTCGATTTATCCTCCAGGAAACACGTTTTCGACGTTTAATATCGTACGATTTTAACGATAAAAAATTATCCTTGCAATATGCACGTAGTTTATCGATAAATCGATAAACATTTGAGTGGCTCGAAAACTTACATTTTAAAGAGAAAATTACAAATTTTTCGATAAGAGAATGCACGAGCGAATTTTCAAGTTTCAAGGTTTACTTTTCTAAGAAATTAATAAAGACTACGCGTTCAACGTAGTAAGATATCAAGGATAGAGGGATATCACTTACAACATGCCCCATACCATCTTGCTTTAATGGTTAATATCTCGTTAAAACTTTTAATCATTGAGATCTGATTCGTGCGTATCTATATCTCGATCTCTATCTCGATCTTTATCTCTCTCTCTTTTTTTTTTTTTTCACACGCGTCGGCAAATATTTGGGCACGTTCGAAATATCGCTTTGATGTTGTAAACGTTATCATTGGCATTCTGCCACAATATATGCACGAAGGTAAGAGACAGAGAGAGAGAGAGAGAGAGAGAGAGAGAGAGAGAGAGAGATAGAGAGAGCATGAGCTAGTACGAGTATACGCTCTCGTCAATCTAGGAGCATTTATTGCTTAGATCAAAAAATTAATACGCGATAACTTTCGACAAGTTTTGGATTTTCAAGTATTTTTATAATAATTCCTCCTATTCCAAAATTTCTAAAGGAACATCTAAATAGATTATAACATGTGTGTATACGTATGTATTTTATATATAATATATAGTTGTATATATTTAAGATCGACGACGTAGCCGTCCTGTGAAATTTCTCTTTTCGACGTGTATATACAATAAATAGATATATGAACATATATTTACATATTACACGTACTATACGTATACGAGATGAAACGTAATCATACCAAAATGGTAAAAGGAAAAGTAAATCATGAAGATGAATGCTCGACTGAATCTTTCAGTTAACCTGCCAACGATTAGCGTGAATGGATTATATGAACTGTCGTCTATCAACACATATATATATATATATATATATATATATATATATATATATGTATATACATACACATACACATATACACAAAATTCTTGGTCGAACGATTCGGAAAATTTCTGCTCGAACTATACCAACGTTTTGTCCCAACTATTTTCTCAGAGAGACACGTCGACAATCAAGCAGTCGTGTTATATTCTGAAGCACGTGATCGAAATTCGATCATCCAACGGGAAAATGATTAGGGAAGCTTATCCTAAATTCTCGAGTATATTGCGGCGAGCTTGAAAGTTCTTACATTTATGGCTGTTTCTGAATGGAAAGTACAAAAGCGAATGTATTTAGGTACCTACATATGTAGATAGAGTACATGGGATACACGAAAGGGTGTCTATACGTTTAACAACTTAAAATTAGCATGAATTTTCGGCAGGAACTCAGGAGGCAATGTCAGGACTTCGCTACGGCTTTACTCGACCATACAAGAAGTTCCTACGAGCTCGAGGTTCTTCTCAATCATGATCCAAAAGGGCCTGCGTTCGAGCACGGCGAAAGAATGCATTTGAATCGTTTGAAATTGGCTATAAAACTTAGACAAAAAAAGGTAATTTTTCATTATCTTTTTCTATTTTCTTTTAATCGATTCATTTCCTTTCTCTCTTTCTCTCTCTCTCTCTCTCTTTTTCTTTTTCTTTCTCTCTCTTTCTTTTGTCGTTTCATTATATAAGAAAAAAGATACCTTTGATCGATGGAAAAAGTTAATTCCTTGGAAATAACAACTGAACTCATTATTTAATTATTCTAATTGTTATTTCGATGTTACATGTCTAGAAAGAAACAGAGAGAAACTCAATAACGTTCGGGACAATTTCGCTTTGCTTCGAAAATTTCCAGTTCGTCGCGCATCCAAACGTGCAGCAGCTATTAGCATCGATTTGGTACGAGGGTCTTCCTGGTTTTCGTAGAAAGAACATGCTTCTTCAAGCTATGGAAATCGTCAGGATTGGCTTACTCTTTCCACTATTCAGCGTGGCATACATCATAGCACCTCACAGCAGCATCGGTCAGACTATGAGGAAACCATTCATCAAGTTCATCTGTCACTCGGCATCATACTTCACTTTTTTATGTACGTATAACGAAGTTTTTGCTCCATTTAAACGTAGGATCTCCTCTACAAATTCCACCACCATGTCAAAACACACACACTCTCTCTTTCTCTCTCTCTCTCTCTCTTTCTCTTTTTCTACCTTCTATCATCCTGCTCTCTCTCTCTCTCTCTCTCTCCCCGTCCCACGTTATCTATTACCATAATATATACGAAAGAAATGTTGTCTCGAAAATGGGAAAGAGTATACAAAGAACCAACAACGTTTGATATAATAACGTGTCGTTTTTGAATTTTTACATGGCCCCAAAGATTTATCGTATAGTCCAAACAGATTATTCCCTAACGTCCGGTTTTGATAAAGGTCGAAGATTCATCGTTCGTCCGATCTAGCTCTTTTTCTCCTTCTCTTCTTCTTCTTTTTTTCCCCTCTTTGTTTTTCTTTTTTTTTCTTCTTCTTTTTTTTTTTTGTTTTATTTAAAAATCTTCTTTTCCTCTCTCATCGATCTTACCGTTTATTATAACTCGCTAATAATATTCACACGTGTTTCGAGAATTATCGAGTATTACTGACGTCCTATTATAGTCGAATGTCGACGTATAAGCTTCGTAAGTCGTTGAAGAAAGAACGAAGAAGAAGAAGAAGGAAAAAAAAAAAAGAGAATGTTTGATCTAACGACGTGCTCTGAAAGTAAAATACGAGTTTGCGGTTAAGATCGGGGAACGTGCGGGGAACGATCGAACGCGATAAACTTTTCGACGAATTTTGCCACATAGCGACGTTCTCGTAAATCTATTTTGTAAACAGGAAATTCTGTACTTCTTTGTTCGCAGTTATGTTAATTCTAGCAAGTCAAAGGATAGAAAGCGTAATCGGTAATTGGATTGGGCACAGCGTTGTTGACCACGATTCTGTATCAACCAAAAGGGGTGCTGCACCGACTATCGTCGAATGGTAAACTTTTCTTTTTCATTTCTTTTTCATTTCTCTTGTTCTCTGTCTCTCTCAAAAATCATATTCATTCGTAAAAATTTTATTCGACTTCTCGTCGATTCAATATATATCATAATAATATTTGCAGTTGAATTTCTAATAAAATCAATTAAATTAATTTGTCCACTCGAATAATTACCTTAGAATGTAACAATCATAACGTTTATATTTCATTGTTGATATTTATTTTTATTTATATGATATTTATTATTTATAAATTCTATTATATATTCCGCATTATAATCGCAATTCATGATTATAATTATTAAAATGTATTATTATAATGCGTTTAAAATAATATCGATCGTATATATGTATATATAAGATATATATATGTATAAAGGGATAGTAAATTTAAATTATTAATATTTTAAATAATTTAGTTTCAATATAGTGTCGTACGAATTGGGATCGATTTTTTTTAAATCATTTTTTTGAAATCATTTTTTATCCTTGTCAAAGTGTATCACGTTATAGAACGTTCGAAATGGACGAGTCTCTTTGATTTTTCTATTTTCTACCGTACGATTTCGAAAGGGATTTTATTATGACGTTAAAGAGAGATAGAACTAGAGAGAGATAGAGAGAGAGAGAGAGAGAGAAAGAGAATCAAGAACCAGGATAAGAGTATCCTTTCCTTTAACAAACGAGAGGAGAACAAATCTCGATAGAAATCTTGTCTTCGTTCGACTTATCGTAGGTTCATATTGGCCTGGGTCTCTGGATTGATATGGTCGGAGGTGAAACAACTTTGGGACGTGGGTTTAAAGGAATACGTGAACGATATGTGGAACGTGATAGATTTTGTGACGAATTCTTTGTACGTCGCTACGGTAGCCCTCAGAGTAGTCGCTTATTATAGGGTACAAAAGGAAAATGAAGGTCAGCAGCCAGGTTTTCAAACGGAACTGCAACGTGAACAATGGGACACTTGGGATCCTATGCTTATATCGGAAGGCCTGTTCTCAGCCGCCAACATATTTAGGTGAATTCTTTTGGAAAACGAATCTTTTCTTTTTCTTTTTCTTCTTTTTATTATTTTTTTTTTTTTTTTACTCTATCATTTATAATTAACTATTATTATTAATTCTAACAATTATTACTGTTGGTAATAATTGTTGAGTAATTATATAAAGTGTGTGCGTGTGTGCGTATATATATATATATATATATATATATATATATATATATATATATATATATATTGAACAATATGTAAATGTTCTCGTATTTATCTTTCATTACAGTTCTTTAAAACTCGTCTATATATTTTCCGTGAATCCCCATCTTGGCCCTCTTCAGGTTTCTTTATCGAGGATGGTTATGGATATCATGAAATTCTTCTTTCTCTACGTTCTAGTATTATTTGCTTTTTCTTGCGGTAAGTATAAAATGTATGATCAGTCTTACAGAAGAAACCTCGAAAGTTATCAGTTATGATATATATATATATGTATATATATATATCGTTTTGTTAAATTTTTCAAGATCTGTCGTTCTATTCGATCTATCGATAGGTTTGAATCAACTTTTATGGTATTACGCTGATATGGAAAAAAAGAGATGCCCAACAGCAATGCAATATCCAATGAACGTTAACATTACAACAGATTCGAATGCTTGCATCGTTTGGCGACGATTCGCCAAGTACGTATTCACAAGAAATTCATTTAAATAAAACATGTAAAGAGTTATTTCATTAATTAAGAACTTGGAAAATGCTGGCAGTTTATTCGAGACCACTCAAACGCTTTTCTGGGCTGTCTTCGGATTGGTAGATCTCGAAAGTTTCGAATTGGATGGCATTAAAGTGTTCACAAGATTTTGGGGTATGTTAATGTTCGGCACCTACTCGGTAATCAATATCGTCGTTCTTCTAAATCTTCTAATCGCCATGATGAATCATTCCTATCAGTTAATTTCCGTAAGTAAATTTTTTCCTTATTTCTTCCTTTTTTTTTTCTTTATTTTTTTTTTTTCTTTCTTTTTTTTTTTTCCTTATCGAGATCGTACGATCTTTCGCTTTTTAATCCTAGATTTACGTAACTCGTCAATTTGACTTTGGATTTTATTATTTCACATGTTTAAAGTTAGATAATAAATGTTATCATAATTTTTAACAATTTATCTCAATTGATGTAATTATATTGGATGCGATTTAATCAATCAATATGACGAGTTATAGTTAAAATAAATGATTTGCAATTGATGTAAATCTATTGTTTAACGATCGCTTAAAGAATGAATAAAAATCGTATATTAGGAACGGGCTGATGTCGAATGGAAATTTGCCAGGAGCAAACTTTGGATCAGTTATTTTGAGGAAGGTGGAACAGTTCCACCACCGTTCAATATCATTCCTACACCAAAGAGCGCTTGGTACGTCGGCTTGTGGATTTATCGGAAACTCTGTGGTCATAGTAGAGCCGCCAAAAAGGAACACATGCGAACGATCAGGGTAAAAATTTGTACTATATACCATATCGACGTAGGATCTCTTCAAAGGGAATCGTCATTTCGCATTATCGAGGTAACAAAACGATGATTGGGACGATCGTTCATCGACGTGAAATACTTTTCTTTCAGAGAAAAGCGAAGCAAGCCTCACAGCGTGATTTTCGTTATCAAAGTATAATGAGAAATTTGGTTAGGCGATACGTCACCGTTGAACAACGAAAGGCCGAGAACGAGGGTGTAACCGAGGACGACGTAAACGAGATAAAACAGGATATTAGCGCGTTTCGTTGTGAAATCATTGAGATTCTTAAAAATTCTGGGATGAATACGTCGACGGCGAGTGGTTCCGGAACTGGTGAGGAATTTTTAAAAAAATTATAGATAATTACCTTACGAATCCCTTAGCTTGTATTTTCTTTTTATAATCCTATATTATAATTGTTATGTCAAGTTGTTTTTTTTTTTTTCTTTTTATGTTATTAACTTTTTTACTTTTAAATACTTTTTATTATTGTGTTCGATTATAGTTTCACGATTATTTCTTTTTGAGCACGGTCCACTTTTGCTTTTCTGTTTGCCCGATAGACGGTAGCCTTAAAGAGCTGTCCATAGGTGCGGGAGGTAAGAAGAACCGGCAGAAGGAACGGCGCTTGATGAAGGGATTTAATATAGCTCCTCAACCTGGCAGTAGCTCTACATTGTTAGAACCGGTCGCGGAACTAATTGCCTCTTGGAAGGAGGTACAACATGAAAATTCTCATCACGAGATCTTTGGTTCGACGCGAAGCGAGATATTTGGTTTAGGTACGATGCCGAAGAAGACTTTACATCATAGTAACGCGTGTAGACAAAGTCGTGGTGCTAGAAGTAGCTCGAAGAAAAAACGTTGGGACACTTTGATCGAAGCTGCTAAAGCTCACAAAGTTTCGAAGAAATTCATCAGTAAGATTCTTCCTATCGATTGATTTTTATTTAAATATCAATTGACGTCATTTCGATCGATGATCAAAAATGTTCGAATATTTCTTCTTTATCAGGTAGATCTCGTTCCGAGGATTCAGTTTATTCACCAGCATCCGAAGATGGTGGCTCGAGATCGGAAGGTTCAACGGATTCGAAATCTTCTTTAGAAATTCATGGTAGTCATGATGTTCACAGTCATCAATCCCATCAACACAGTCATCATTCACATCATACAGAAAGTCATCACTCTTTTGGCCGTCTTGGTTTAGTATCTGCTTTGACGAAAAAACGAAAAAAGTTCTCAGCATCGAGAGCTTCGACCCCAGCAATGACCAGCACCAATTCTAATCCAATGGAAAGTACGACGCAGCCTATAGCTTCGATTCTTTTATCTAAAGTTTCGAAAAAACAGTTGCATCGTGCTAGCAGCGTACCTACAAGAGGTCCGGAACTTGGTTCGCAAACGATAACACCCCGTAGACACGAAGTCACACAGAGTCAACAGCCGAGTTTGGATACCGCCGAGATCGTCAGTGTTAGCGAGCAACAAAGTTAGTTCTTTTACATTCTCTTTGTATACTCGAAGCTTCGCTCATATTTTTTCTTTATATATTATTATAAATTCTTTATATGTGTACATATATATATATATATATATATATATATATATATATCTTTATATATTAGAATTGTTAGCAATATAATTAATGTAGATATGCGTAGTGTAAAAAAAGAAAAAAAAAGAAAGAAAGAAAGAAAAAAGAAAAAGAAGGAAGAAGAACGACAAAGAATTCGTAACGGGGGGGGGGGGGACGACGACAATTATATCGGAAAAATAAAAATATTATAAAATAATATTTAATATTCGAATGATCTTTATCAAATGACACTTCTTTCTTTTCTTTTTTTTTTTTTTTCCTTCAATATTTATTAAAAATTGAAAATATCTATCGTCACGAGCCCCATTCTTCTTTGAATATTATCGAATAAAACTTCAATTTTTTTTTTTTTTTTAACGATATATTCCTTTTGTTAGGAGTTGTTAGTGCTGTTCCATTGACACCATCGACCACGGAGGAGAGCGTTATTGCTAGCGGAGCGATTTCAATGACAGTTAAGACTAATGGTTCGGCAACGCAACTTCAACGATTACCTGGCATCGAGCCGATCTCTGGACACGACGTATCAGCTGGTTGGCTCTGAGTACGGCCCCGTCATCGATTGGTTCGATGACGAGCCTCGGCGATTACACGATCACGAATATCCCAAATGTCCCAAGAGGAATATTACGAGTTCGAGCGCGATAACTCGTACGACGAAGTTGGCGACGATGAGAATCAACGATAATTCGCGATTCCGAGGTTCGATAATAATAAGAAGAAGAAGAAGAAGAAGAAAAAAAAGAAGAAGAAGAAGAAGAAGAAGAAGAAACAAATCTCGTCGCCTTCGGCAGACGCACACAATGATGCCTTTTTTTCACGACGACGCGCCTCGCCAATTATATTTACGTGTCGTCGAGAACGCGAAACTCCGATGAAACAAAAAGAGAATAAAAATTCCAAAAAAAAAAAAAAAATAAAATAAAATAAAATAAAGCAAAAAAAAAAAAAAAATAAAAAAGAGAAAGAAAGAAAGAAAAAGAAAATAAAGAGAGATAAGGAGATAAAAATATTATCGTCGTCGACCCTTCGAAAAATACTCTTCTTCCCTTCGAGACGAGTACGACTTCCGGTTATAAATACTTTACGAACTTTCAACTATCGGATCGATCCTGTACCAATGACAACTCGTGAATTTCATTCGTCCGTGAGCTCCTTTCACAGTGTTCGCGTGGAAATAGTGTGATAGTGCGATAGCGCGATAGCGTTATTAAAAAAAACTCTAATGTTAGCCGTGCCTACCGCATCGACCAAAAATCATGTGATATCATTTTTTTATCTCTATATATTTTATCATAATTCACGTCATCAATTCTTACAAATTCTTATAATATTAATCGTCGTTTACGAAGAATACCATTTCGAGAATTATTACTTTTATTATATTATATTTGTTTATTTTTCAATTTCATCTTTCTTCCTTCCTTATTCATTTATTTTTTTCTTTTGTTTTGTTTTTTTTTTTTTTTGTTTTTCTCTTTTTTTTTTTTTTCCTTTTAGAAATTCCATATCGAAAAGATCGTAGAAAGTTTTTAGGACGTGTCCTGTACAAATTCTCGTGTCGTTTAGGTGATAATTAAATAAAGAAATAAATCATCGGTATCCTTAGAAAACCGTCCGTATTACCAAAGAATTGTTTTTCCCGAGTAGTCATTAGGTAC
>NC_060958.1:9631936-9656936 GCF_910589235.1 Vespa crabro | reverse complement strand
TCTTACCATACATTAGATATTACGTGTATTTATATAAATATGATAAGTATTAATAATTAATTAGAACTGTCATGACCACAAAGGGAAGTGCAATTTGCTAATGTGACAAAAAGAGAATTGACGTTAAAAACAAAATCTTATATTTTGTTTATTTTTTTCTTATTATTATTTTCTTTTTTATTTCTATTTTCACTAACTTTTTGGTCTGGACAGATCTAAAAATAGAGTTATATCATCTAAATGTATTATATAATTTCATATATATATATATATGAGATTATTATCGTAAATGTGGAACGTAGATATTCGACATGGCAAAAACTATAATGAACATTGTTAGTTCGAAAGGCTATAAGCAGAAAAACTAAAGCACTTTGTTGCGATCGTAAATAATAAGCAAAAAAGAAAAAACAAAAAGTTATAAAAATGGAACCAACGTTTTATTAGATTTACTTAGGGAATACAGGAGATATATACATGGACAGAATTCAAAGAAATCATTTTCAGAAATTAGTCCAGCGAAATGGATAGTCCGATTTTGTAATGATCATTATTATTATTATCGATAGGACGGTACATTGATGGGGCGTCTTTTTAAAAGCGTAAATTGAAATTTTACATTTTATAGAATGTACATAAATAATTATGAAAATATTCCCGTAATTCATGATAAATGCAATTTTAGAAATACTAAATTAACGATTATCGAATAGGTTTAAGATTTATCTGCTTCGTGCATATTTTATATAATTCACGTTATTTATTATTGCTTTTACATAAATGGAAATTCACCATATCGAAGTATCGATTCAATGTCCTAAAAGGCGTCTCATCAGATTAAGAAAGAAAAATAAAAGGATTTTCGAAGTTATCTCTCGGAAATACTAATTAATATTCATATTCGAGAAACATGATTATTTTTATAACATCAATTCTTCATTTTTGTTTTTCAACTTAATAATATATTTTACGTTTATTATTTTTATTCAATTAAAAATCATGTTAATGTTTGTAATTGTGAAATTTAATAATAGACGCGTTCGTTTACGAGTATAATACGTAAACATAATTAAGATTTTATCGTACGATAAATACATACATTTTCGTTTTAATTCATTCTATAAATATTTTAATAACAAAATGGAAGGATTTAATATCCGATGTGAACAATATATAAATCAGAAAATGTATCGTTGCATTTCCGAATGAACTTCGAATGAAAAGTAAAAGGATCAAACAGTACGAATACGACCACTAATAAAATATCGTTTATTCTGATACATCCGACTGTTATATACCTGTCATGTTGTCAAAAATAAAAAAAAAAAAAAAAATAAAAAAAAGAATAAAGACAAAAAGACAGGTCCATCTTTTTTTCTTTTCGTTGAGTATACTCACATTTGTAAAGAAAAAAAAAAAAAAAAAAAAAAAACAAATATTGTAATTTAAACCTTGGAAGCGTAAAATTTCCATGGTTAAAAATGTTAACTTCAAATACACCCTGAAAAAGAAAAGAAAAAAAAAAAGAAAACTCGTTTAATTGCAAGGTGCCAATTGACATTTAGAACGTCGTTGCAATTTTTTCGGACAAGGACGACCACCATTTTGAGGCTCGTTCTGTTAAAGATAAAAGAAAATAGAGGGCAATGTTTTTTTTTTTTTTTTTTTTTTAATTATCCGATACTATATTACTATACCTTGATAGTACGATAACTAACGACCCGTCCTGTACCACAAGTGACACTGCACTGTGACCAAGGTGACCAATTGGAAACCTCACAATCGACAGGTGTCAAATTCGTTGAATTGGCAGGTATTTGAATTTGTGCCGAAGGTTGAATTGGATTTTCGCCAGTTAGGATAGATCGTACCTAAATTAAGATCGAGCTCATTGATTACTCCGTCATATATATATATATATATATATATATATATATATATATATATATATATATATTTTCATTAGTAATCTTAAATTTGATTACAAAAAGATTTACTTACGATATTGCAAGTGAGATTGCATTCTTCGGGGGTGAGAAAATTATTCCTATTACCTCGGCAACCGCCATAACCGAAAGGAACACACATTAATTTGCGAGGATCAAATGCCCATCTTTGGAAATATCCTCTACAAGGACCAACGTCAACCTCCTCCATACAGACCACTTGGAAATTATCATATAATTACGTTCCTTACATTATTATTAAAGTTCATTCTTTTCTTTATATCATCATTTCTTTACCTTTTGCCGTAGCCATATCAAAGGTACAATCAGATTGTATAAGACAATGTCTTTGTTGAAGCAACTCGACACGCGAAGAACATTTTTCTTGCATCGTTGGATCCACTAATAATAATCTCGTTCTTAATTTAACACCTTTCCCGCATGAAGCACTGCATGGTGACCAATCTGACCATTCTGTAACCTATAAGAACGATCGTACGTAATAAAATATTATGAATAATTTAAAAAATAAAAAATACAAACTTTGCAAATAGGATCGATAATTTCCGTAACAAGACACGGAGGTTCCATACATTTTGTCTTTTCTACCAAAGAAACGAGAGAGCAACTCTTACGACCTATTTGATTCTTGAACCGTCTGGTTTTCATTTTGAGGCCAATGCCACATGTCGACGAGCATTCTGACCATTCGCTCCAATCTGTAGTCTCGCAGATAGTATTATTTGGTACCAACAAGGTATCATTATCTTCATATTCTTCGCCTCTACGAGATATAAAATTATAGGGAAGTGATTGTAAATTAATGATTAGGTGAATCTTATCTTATTAGAAAAGATTTCTTAAAGAGAATAAACTTACGGACATTCTGGTATATCGGCAACACACATTTCCTTGAAAACGAGTTGTCTGTTGCAGTTAAACATCCTTGCCTTTTCTGGCATTCTGTATTCTCTCGTACGCATTCTCAATCCTTTGCCACAGCTTACGGAACAGGAAGACCATGGCGAATAATTCGTCGTTTGACATTCGGCTTTGTAAAAAAAGAAAAATAAATAATTATTATTATTACGATGGAAAATTAATCGCTATTGAAAATAAACAAATGACAATATCATTGTACGTTTTGAAGTGTCCTCGGTGTTCTCAGCGACCTCTAATTCTTGTACTTGTCGCTGAAGTATTTCCTCGTCGCAACCACGCTGAATGATTTTTTCTCTATCGAGATATAATCTAGCTAATGGAAGCATAGGTCTACCGGTTGGATCGTAGAACGGTGATCTAGGATCTTCTGGATAGGAAGTCGTGATAGGTTTCATCTTTTCTCTTGGATTCGTTTCTGAATTTGGTGACATGTAAGTGATACCATTATCCGTGCCAGCATCCCAAGGATAAAGATCAATGATCATACTCTTTGCCCAAGTACAATCTTTTTGGCAAAGATTTAATTTACTAACACCCACCACCCAATCAGGCGATGGACCGAACATAGAAGCTATCGAGAGAAGAGGATGTTTCCTGTCTACCCTGGTAATAATAAATAAAAAAAAAAGAAAAAAAAAAAAAGAAAACAAAGAATTTTCAATAACTATAACTCGATAAAATGTACGAATAAAATATATCGCAATATAATAATAATACGCTTGCCTAAAATTCGCACTGGTGTTAGTATTTACATTAGGATGCCAAAGACCAGCGGCCTTGATAAGAGTTCTCAATTTGGTTGCTTGAGCTCTGAGTTCAGCTTCTACACCAGAGGCTGATCCCCATTCGGCGAGTTGCCTAAAACCATCTGTAGCGATATGATCTCTGCCCCAGAAAGAAAATTCTGGTTCATGGGATGCCCCAATTAAATCACTGAAGTGCGTCAACCATGCCGAAAATGGATAATCTTTAGGATGTGTCTTGTTGGACCAGATGCCTTCAAAGGTCAGCTTCGAATATAAATAAATAAATAAATATATATATATATATATATACATATACATTTATTTATAATTTATATCATTATAATTATATATTTATAAAGTAAAAATATATTTGCATTAACAAAGACATGTAACGTTTATTTGGTCAATAAAAAATATTTAATTTATTTTATCCAAATCAAAAATGAAATCGAAAACGTTACTCCGTATGTAATTTTATTAACTCACCGAATATTTAGCTTCGTCGCAAGCACAACATTTATCCTCACTTAATTGTTCGACTTCCGTCGGATTCATCTCGCAGAAGGTCTTTGTCAGACCTTCATCCTCGGCGTACCATCTGACGTTATTCTCCAAGATCATAGAAGTAAAGACAACACAGCCTGATCCAGTAGGTGGTGCTTTCCACATAACTTGGATCTGTTCCAAGATACAAAAAGTTTAATTGTCTTACTCTAGAGAAGGAAAGAAAGAAAGAAAGAAAAAAAAAAAAAGAAAAGAAAAAAAAAACAAAACTGGAGAACGATTGGCTAGAAGCCAATATAAGTTTAACGTTCTATCCTTCTGATCTTCTTCAGCTTAGAAAAAAAAATAAAAAAAAGAAAAAGAAGAAAAAAAAATAGGTTTCATATGAAAAACATAAAATTAAATCTTAATAACCTCGGATTTTGGATAATCCGTAGCTTCGGAAATAGTGTTAATGCAATCCTCATTGAAGGTAGTCAAAGAATCTGGGAATAATTGAAAGTAACCAACGCGAATGGTTGGATTGTTCGGTGCGTGCTGTGAATGTACGGAAAGTGTGAAACGCGTGAATTGTTGAAGGCGTTCGTGTGTTCTTGATCCTGAAATAAATAATGACAAAACGAGAACGTTTCTTTATTGAGAAATTATTTTTTTTTTTTTTTTTTTTTTTTTTATCAAAGAGACAGAGAGAGAGAGAGAGAGAGAGATAGAGAAAAGAAAAAAAAAAAAGAAAGACAGAAAGAAAGAAAAAAGCAAATAAATAAAAGAATGATAGAACATATCTTATACCTTGTAGACTAATGGTATAAACGGCATCTGGGATATACTTATCAGAAGTCCCACTGATAAGTATTCTGTATCCGCCATCTCCGGGTGTTCTTCCAGCGGAAGTTTGTCCCGCTGATGGTCTCATTGGACATCCTGCCAGTGTTGTGGCAACGAAACACGCCATCAATATTAAGAATAACATTTTCGTATCTTCTTGCTGACTCGAGGTCAACTGAAAATTTCAATTTATCTTGGAATAAAGTTTATACTTGAGCATATCTTTTATATACATATCCTATATATCTACGTTTATGTAGGAGTGTGTAGGAGTGCGTGTGTGTATGTATGCCTGTGTGCATGTGTATGTGTGTGTGTGTGTATGTTATCGTATTCGAGGGCAAGAACTCGCGGAAGAATTTTACGATGAACGGAGGCGAGTGTCTTTTTCATTTCGTAGCTCATAATAAGATGCTTTACGACTCGATTCATTCGATTATGTGTGCATATGGGAACTAGGTCGGGATTCCAAGAATCAGTCTTGACAGAGAGAGACTTTTGAGATCGGCTCAAACGTAGGTGTTGGTTTCTAGAACGCTGTAAAGCGAAATACAAACGAAGAGAGAGAAAGAGAGAGAGAGAGAAAGAGAGTTTCAGATACATAGAATGGGGAAGATAGAAAAAGAGAGTAAGAAGAGAAAGAAAAAGAGATAAGACATGATATCGTGATCCGGAAATTGCAGTATTTCACTCGTGATTCATCATGAATGCTCTTTACGTTTTACGCTTTAGTGATCTCACGAATTAACGAAGAATTCATAATAAAAATTATATTCACCGTGTAAATTAATTAATTTATTAAGATATAACGATAAAAAAAAAAAAAAATAATAATAATTGGCTATTACATTAATCGTTTACAAACGAAAGATATTCTTTTTCTAACTTTATTTCTAATTATATTTATTAAAAATGATAATAGTTTAGAAAATATCGATATTCCAAATGTTAGCTATGCGTTCGTCCATATTTGCACATAATAATTTCTATGTTATCTAGATTTTTTTCTATTTTTCTAATTATATTTTATTTTTCACGATCCACGGGGAAAACTTTAGACAGCTATGTGTCTCTCCCCTTCTCTCAATTGCGCTAACACGACCGAAGCGTGACATATCTAGTTAATTATATCCATAAAAATAAGAACGTATAAGCGTTATCTCGTTATCTCACCCTCGTTTCCTCGACTTTTTATATTTACGCTTTTGTAAGTAATCGAAATTGTTGTTCTAAAGCGAAATTGAAGTTCGCTTTCTTCTTCTTTTTCTTCTCTTCTTCTTCGGTCCCACTTCGATCGCTTTTCCATCTCGTGAAAATGAAAATTCTTTGAATTTCACGAAATCGTGAGAATACCTACCCGTCGTTCAAATATAATATAACGTTGATTATCACGAATTATGAGAAATGTGATTGTAGTAATTCCATGTCATATAAAAAAAAAAAAAAAAAAAAAAAAAAAAAAGGAAGAAGAAAAAATCGTAATCGATATATCGTTTTTCTTTTAAGGTAAAAAAGCATCGAGGACAAACAACTTACTTAAAGACAATAGTTCTCTGACAAAGTTTGTAGACGTAGATGGTATCAACGGTGTCGTGCTCGAATCAACGGTATCTTTAGAAACGCGAGTTCTTTTATGGTACTCGTCCTTTCACGAGTTTAACACTTCTATAGCTTCGGGGTGTTTTGCCCCCGGCCGAATTTAAAACGGGTAACGGTCTGTGACCAAAACTATTACGCAAGTAGTTATGTATCTCAGGTTGGCGTGGAAACTCGAAACAATGTTGGTCGAAAGTTTTTCTTTTTTTTTTTTTTTTTTTTTTTTTTTTTTTTCTTTTTGGCAAGAAGAAAAGGTAAAAGAAAGAAAAAGCACGTAAGTAGCCACGCTCGAATTTTCTTTATTTCATTGATTTGTTCGTTTATTTCATTGATTTTCTTTTATTCCTCTTGTTTTTTCTTTTTTTTCTTTTCTTTTTTTTTTGTTTTTTCTTTTTCTCGTTTTTTTTTGTTTTTTATTATTATTATTATTATTATTATTATTATTATTATTATTATTATTATTATTATTATCACCTTCTAGCCGACAAACGCAAATAGAAAGCTGTTAAAAATATTGTCGGACTAATTTCTAATGTCTAATAATTTATAATAATCGAAAATGATATGAATTTTCGTAAATCCTACGCCATTGCGAAACGAGAGACTCACTGATCGATCGCAGCTATGATTTCTTGTAAGAGACATACTATATACGCGTATGTACGTACCTTTCAGACTGAACTCGCGACGAGTACACTACCAGACGAGTTCGTTTAAGTGAAACGAGAGAAGGATGGTTCACGACTAAACGGAATGACTCTAACTGGATACAGGGCTATCGCAGATCTGGAAAGTCAGCGCTCTCGGTTTAAAAAATCACCGTCTTCCGATACTTCATCGCGTTCGAAAATCATCAACAAGATTGTTAATAATTTCGTTTTATTTTTTCTTTTTCTTTTTTTTCTCTCTCTCTTTTTTTTTTTTTTTTTTTTTTTTTTTTTATTCCGAATATTTAATTACGATTAACGTAATTACGATACGATGAAAGTAAAAATGATCGACGACGGTATGTATTGATTGTGAAAGAAAAATTACGCTTATTATTATTATTTTTACGTATAATAGATATCTAATAAAAATTTTATACTTCTTATCCTTATGAAATATTAATAAGATATTATCTGTTCGAATAGGAAAAAAAAAAAAAAAAAATGGAAATAAAATTAATGAAAAAATTATATCGATTTGAGATAGAAAATCTGAAATTTATCGATTACATTGGATTATAACTATACGTATAAATAAGAGATTTTTCTTATGGTACGATCTAAACTAATTATCTTTAGGGTCAATTTTAGGTCGCGATATCTTGACCGAAACGGAATCATGACGGATGATAATACGAAATTTTATGTGATATATCATATCCACGAGTATGTTTTAATAAATTGTCTTTTAAAATCATGCTTTAGTTGAATATTATAAAATTCAAAAAATTAATTGGATTATTCTCGATAGATCTTAATAAATGTTATCATATTCATTGATCGATAATTTATCGATTTAGTATGATTAATAAATCATACTGAATGTATATGCGATAAGGAAGAAAAATCATTGTGTGAAATTTCACAATTGGGAAAAAATGAAATGTAGAAATAAAGAAAAAGAAATCATAAAGGAAAAACATTTCTATATTATTATGAAAAATATTCTCACAAATATAATATATTAAACGTATAGATATTAACGATATAAATTCAATTAAAACTACGATAATTTTTATCGGTAGTAATGCTTGGTGTCACGTTTAAAATTTCGCGCCACGTACGAACGAGAGCAACGTAACGCAGGCGCAAGATTATCGACGACCGGCGCGTTCGAGTGTCGGCCGAAGTACATCGCTCATCAAATTCTCACTCAACGTAGAAGTTGCATCGCGCTTCCTTTACGATCGTTCTTTATAATTTTTCAGATATTTCTATAAAAAAGATAGTGACATGTTTTCGACGAATTATCGTGTAAAATATAAGGGAAAAAAAATACACATATATTGTCAAATTGATTGTGCGTTATTAAAATAAGAGAAAAAAAAAGAGAGAGAGAGAGAGAGAGGGAGAGAAAGAGAAAGAAAGAAAAAAAGAGAGAGACAGAGAGAGAAAGAAAGAGAGAGAGAGAGAGAGAGAGAGAGAGAGAAATGTCAACATATTTTTTATGACAAATTAAAAGAAGTCGATATGTTCTTTGTCTAGTGTATCAATTCGACGAAAGGAAAAGAAACGCTACGATTGGTCGAACGATTGATGCTCGACCTATCACATCGTCTGTTTTCTCTAGGCAAAGATACATGAGAATATAGAGAAAGAGAGAGAGAGAGAGAGGGAGAGAGATTGAGAGAGAGAAGGATAGAGAAGGGAGTCAGCGCAAAGAGTCATCGTTGTTGACAGGTGATAGAAGGGGAAAATTAACGTGGTGAAAAGAATCGTATAACGGCGATCAACGACAACGAAGATAGTTAATACGGCTAGTGAGAAAATAAAGATTAGAAAGAAACAAAAGAAGAAGAAGAAGAAGAAGAAGAAGAAGAAACGACGACGACGACAAAATACAAGGAGAAGGAAAACGTAAAAGGCCATGGCGAGTTTGGCGGGCAGCTCGTCATCCGGCCTGGCCAGACCGCCGACTATGCTCGAGCAGCTCCTCGAGGAAATCAATTTCCAAAGGACAAAGGAGCTCCGGCAAATGCTCAAAGACGGTTAGTATATTATCTATATATACATATATATATATATATGTATGTATATCTATGTATATATATGTGTATATGTATATGTACATATACACACACATATACACATATATAAATATATACACATATGTATGTTAAGCATATTATAAATGTATGTTTATATGTATATATATATATATATATATATATATATATATATATATATATATCTTTCTTTCTTTCTAAATTGACATACTCGATAATACTCTTATTTGTTCATCAAACGTTTGCCATTATTTTTCTCAATATCATTATTATTTAATTTCATAACTAGGCAAATGCAAAAAAAAAAAAAAAAAAGAAAAGAAAAGAAAGAAAAAAAAAGGTCGAAGTCAAAATTATTCGTCGATTAATTTTTCTAAGTATTTTCACGATTAATTACGAATTTCCTGGTAAACATTTATTAATCCATTACGACCGAGTCGGTTTTTTTTTTTTTTATATATATATACATATATAGATTGATTTTAATCTTATCAGAATCGAGGCTATATATAAAAGATGTTTGATAGATACAACTATGACTTTGTATCACGTATCTTGTCTTTTGTATTTATTGGATAAATGCACGCTATCTGCCGGCTAATCTGCAATTATAATAATCGCGACTATTTCGCGTGTATAAATCATTGGTCAATATGAATCATTATTTTTTTTTCCTCATTGAATTTTAATGTCCTTTTTTCTCTCTCTCTCTCTCTCTTTTTCTTTTTCTTTTTCTTTTTTCTTTTCCTTTTCCTTTCGTTACACTTTTCATCATCTTTATCAAGAAGAAATATAACGAATATTTATTTATTTATTATTATTACTATTATTATTCTTTTTTAATAGAATACATAAATACATATGTATATATTTCACGTTTCTGCATGATAAAATAGAATTGTAATGATTATTTTCTGCTCATGTCTTTTCCCTCCGTATATTCTCGTACATATACAATTATTCCTTTACATGAAGGGGAAGAACAGAAGAGAGCCCTTTAAAAGGGTTCACATGGCACGTGCACTTTAACAATGTGAATAAAGAGAAACGCGCTAATCCCTTTTATCGATCGTTGCTTAAAATATTGTACTTACGTTCGTTCTCTATCTTCTATCTTTTTTTTCTTTTTCTTTCTTTCTTCCTTTTTTTTTTTTTCTTTTTTTTTTTTTTTCTTTGAATATCTTACAAAAATCCTTATTAGATAATAAAAAAAAAAAAAAAAAGAAAAAAAAACAAAAAAAGATGAAGGAAAGAGGAAAAGAAAAAAAGAAATAAGATATACATACAAAAATTTTCCAAATCAATTTTGCGTAAAAAATACACGTACTAAAAAAAAATTAAAATAACTTACGCTTTCTTACGCTTTTCGATTTTTTTTTTCCTTTTCTTTTCCTTCTTTTTTCTTTTATGTTTAGACTCCGGTTTCGTCGTACTTCAAGGTATGACCTATTGGACCGATCTCTTTGTACGTCATTTCTTATTCCAAGCGGAACATACGATAGACGGTGACGATTTGCTCTTCTTCGTTCGTAAGAAGCACGTTAAAACCTCTTCGAGATATTTACCGAAGTTCGAAACCGAGGTCGATGTCTTTCGCAAGGACAGCAAGAAACTGCCGATCGGTGATCCTGATATCGATTGGGAAGAAACCGTGTACCTGAATCTAGTCGTGCATCAATTCGATTACACTCTAACTTTAGCAATATGCACAAGGACAAGTCCGAAGGAATTGCAAGTAAGATTTTTTAGTGTGAACGTCGATTTGAATAAAAAAAAAAAAAAAAAAAAAAAAAAGAAGAACAGTTACGAATCTCTAATTTTTTTTTCTTTTTTTCTTTCCCGCTTAATTTCCGTCTACTTGAATTTCTATTACTTATTATATTTTATTGTATTAGGTATTACGAAGACATTCGCAAAAAGTATACGCAAGTCCGAGCCGTAGACGAATGGACGCTAAAGGTGATCTCGAGGAAATGACCTATCCTCATATTTGTTTCATGGTAGACAATTTCGACGAAGTCTTCTGTGATATTTTAGTAAGAGATGGAGAAATGGTTTGTGTTGAATTGGTAGCTTCCGATAGGGACGGTGCCGTCCAGGGTGTTATCTTTTTGGGTTCGATCAGATACGATGCCTTGAAGAAAGTTTACGACGCTAGGGTAATTAATCAATGATATCATACGAAAGAAAAATCAGTTATAATGATACGAAGGTATTGAATATATATTTTACAGACGATGAAACGTAAATTATAAATTTCAGTCGAGTCTCAGCACAAAAATGGCGCAGCGTATGACCTTCGGCCTTTTCTCAGGGGCAACCTCTCAACGAATAGAATTCGTTCGTATGAAGGGACCACGTGGTATGTAAACGAGCAAACGGAATATTGTCTTTTTTTTTTTTTTGGACATGCGCTTTCGCATACTATTATTAACGCGTCGAGTATCCTGTAGAAACATAATTAACAACTCGTTCGTTTAACTTAATACGATTGGCAAATTAAAAAGTTTAAAAAAGAAAAAAAAAAATAGTTAAAACCAATATTTAAGAAGTATGTTTGTTATTATCAATAGCAATATCGTATTGTATTGTTATGGTTAACGAATTGAAAAAAAAAAAAAAAAAAAAAAGGAACTATATAATTTATTATTATTTGTCTGTGATATTAAATTATATATTTGTTACGATGAAGAACAAGAAGAAAGAAAAGAAAAAAATTATGAACGAAAAGAAAAGCTTTGTTGAATTTAATTTTCTTTGTTGTTGTTTTTTTTTTTTTTGTTTTTCTTTTTTTTTTTTTTTTCTTTTTTTTGAGCCAAGTTTAATATCGTATAAATTATCGTTACGACGCATCGGAATGAGCAACGGTAGAACGATTCGTAGGAAAAGGACACGCTGAGATGGCAGTTACAAAGCCAAAGGGATCAGGAGCCGAGACGCCAACTTCTGAGCCAGGATATTGTGCAACCGATGCTTTATGGGATGCCGATTGGGATGATGCAGAAGAGTTATTTATGTATCGTCATCAACGTAGACTCTCCGATCCGAGTGCGAATTTAAATAATTTTGTTCGTGGTGGTTGGAGAACAAAACCCGACACTGTCGCGATGAAAGCTAGATCGGAGAACGAAGGATTGGATTCCATGGCAAATGGCCTAAGCGAGATCGAGGCTGGCGACGTACGAGATGGTAATTAACGATGCTAATAGTCTTTCTCTCTCTCTCTCTCTCTCTTTCTCTTTCTCTTTTTCTCTAATATTTTTCCGTGTCTATTATTCTTGCATTTGCATTCTTGAATTTTTCTCCTTTCTTTTTTTTTTTGTTTTTTTTTCTTTTTCTTTTTCTTTTTCTTTTTCTTTTTCTTTTAACGAAAATCACGTAGATACCCGTTTCCATATAATTAATGCACATGCATGATTTTACGTTATTCCTTTATTATGTATACGGAATTAGTAGAAAATTAATTAAATAACTAAAGTAATTGTATTTTAATCGAAACGAATGAAGCATGTTTCTTTCCAGTGCCAGTCCTCATAGAATCTCTGTCTCTGCGATGTCTACGATAGTAAACGGGATCTTATATTTATCGAAAGTACTATAAAAAGTAGGTACGTCGAATTTGTCGATCGCAAAGGTTCGGAGATTCTTGTCAAATTTATTGCAAACTTTTGATTGCTTTTGCTGTCTACCTTATTATCTTTCCCTTCCGATCTAATTCCTAAGTAATTCTTTTTTATTTTTAACGCTCGTACCGAGTCGTTAAAAAAGTACCATCAATATTGAATTCCACGTGACGTGGAATATATAAATATAAGTAATGGATTATATTAACGTATAGAATAAAAAGAAAGAAAAGAAAAAAAAAAAAAAGAGAAAAAGACAAGAAAACCAACTGAGAGATTTGTTTAAAGATTTATTCAAGATATAGGAAATAGAAGGTCTATCACCACCAACACCATCTCGCTCGATGAACGGGAAAAATGTACAATCGAAAAACAAACAAAAAATAAAAAAAGTAAAAAGACAATAGGAAATAAAATATCAAAAAAAAATATATATATATATATATATATATATATACAAAAGAAAGAAAAAAAAAGAAAAAAGCGAATAAATAAATAAAAAGGAAACGCACGAAAAGATAAAAAAAAAGAAAAAAGAAAAGAAAGGAATAAAAAGTAAAAGAAGCGAGAAAAAAGGGGATGTACGCGTGGAGAAGAAAACAAAAAAAAAAAAAAAAGAAATATCTGTGTGTGTTGTGTTTTTTTGAGTGCGTATGAGTGCGTGGTTGATTGTGTGCGTTGTCTAATATTTGGCCAGTCGCCGATGTATGCCGTGTGGCTGTTTGCTTTGTAGCCGATGGCGAGGAATGCGTCTGGGGTGGGTGCGGGGGCTCGCCAGGAGTTCGCCGAAGTTCTCGATCCCGTAGTCACCGGCGTAGATCACCGTTGCGGATTCCGGCTCGTCAGCAACGGCAGCGCGCTGCTCAAAAGCAACGAAACTCGCGCGAACGGAAGTCTTCCGATAAGGAGAAGAATTCGCCGCCGAGTCGCAAAGATACCAACAACTATCGCGAACAACACGGTGAGCGGGCGTTCGGTTCATTCGCGTTTGATCCGATCGTCGCGTCTCGTCCGTTCGTTTTAATCTCGGCGATGCCTTTCTATATCTGTCTTTTGCCTATCTATCTATCTATCTATCTATCTATCTGTTCACCTTAATTTATATCTTTTTTTTTATTATTTCTTTTCTCATTTTTTATTTCACTCTGAGCGTGCGACAAATGGAGGAAAAAAAGAAAAAAGAAAAAAGAAACGGACGAGACGTCCGATCGTCGTACGATAATTCTCTTTCTCTCTCTCTCTCTCTCTCTCTCTCTCTCTCTCTCTCTTTCTATCTATCTATTTATCTTTTTCTTTTATTTATTCTCTCTTTCTCTCTTGATTTATCTTTTAATTTCTCTCTATCCGTTTGAATAACACCGCGCTATATCGCGCTAGGCCTGCAGAACCATCATCACCATCATCAGAGTCATCAGCTGAATCATCATCATCATCATCATCACATCGAGGTCGGTAGCGAGATTCTCGTGCCGAGCGGAGATCGACTTACGGACGACAACGTCCGACAGAAGCTAGATTCTGGGGCGATATTGGTACATGGAAAGGAAGAGTTACCCTTGACCTACGACAAAGATGATAACAACAAAAAGAGACGACCGTATAGCACCGGTCAACTTGGACACGAGAAACTCAATGGCCTTGATACCGAGGACGAACGTCGACGGCTCAGCGACGACGAGCTTTTACGAGTTCGACGGGTTCAAGGTCGTCGACGTTTGAGATCAGCTGGCTCCGATCACGAGGACTACTCGACCAGAAATAGGAACAACGAATTCGATTCGAGCAATGACGAGGACAACAGACGTGCCTCGAGACAACGATGCCAACGACATGAGGATTACCAGGAGGAGGAAGATGAGACCGGTAAAGACAAAAACGCGAACGCACGCGGTAACGTTAACCCGCACAACAAGCAGAGTGCTACCCTACCAAGAAGACGTAGAAGACGAGCCCTTTCTGGAAGCTTTGCTGGCAATCCTCTACCTCCTCATCGCGTCACACCCGACGGCACGGCCATCTACTACTGGTGCGAGCTCCCACGCCGCCCCGGCTCACAGGGTAAATTCTTCTTCCACCCCTAACCTAAACCTTTTTGACCCTGACTCCATAACCATTCTATTCCAATCATATCATCTGCGGTACATCTACATGATTCTCTCTTTCTATCTCTTTCTATATCTATCTCTATCTCTATCTCTCTTTCGGTCGATCATACTCCTTTTCTTCTTTATCTTATTATTATTACTATTATTATTATTATTATTATTATTATTATTATTATTATTACTATTATTATTATTATTATTATTATTATTATTATTATTATTATTTTGTTTTCTCTTTTTTTATTTCTTTATACATTTTTCACTTCTCTTATATTCCGCTTCCTCATCATCGTCGTACGTGGCACGCATAAAACAGACCAAGGAAGATTTGGGGTAGATCCATGAGACCGTGAACTTCAAATGCGTCGTCTCCTTATCTCGTGATTGACGCGAAATGATGTTGGTGATGGGATCCTTCTATAGTAGTTGCAACGCTATGCCGTTGCTATAGTTACTATTTTATTAAACGAGTGATAAAAGAAATTTAAATTTAGCGTATAACGTAATCGTTCTTCCTTACCCTTTTCTCTATATCTTTTTCTCTTTCTCTCTCTCTCTCTCTCTCTCTCTCTTTCTTTTCTTTATCTCTTTATATCTATCTGTCTCATTTCATATATCATAGGTTCAACTCAATACCCCTTAATTCTCGTATACAAATTCGATTTCGACCCTTTCTTATCGCATTGTCTCCCCCCCCCCCACCGCCCCATAATCGTTCCCCCTTCGATCGAAATAATTGCGCAAAAAAAAGAAAAATTAGAAACAAAAAAACAAAGAACAAAAACAAAAAAAAAAATAAATAAATAATGTTATGAAAAACGAAAAAAAAAAAACAAAAAAACAAAAAGAAAAAGAAACGTACACACGCATTCATACGCGACAAACATCACCGAATGACTCATCGACACAACTCACTCGTAAAAAGAAAATGGAAAAAAAGAAAGAAAGAAAAGAAAAAAGAAAAAAAAATAATAATAATAATAAACAGAAGGATGATCATTAGCTCGCATCGAATGACGAGTATTTCTCTGATAACAGAACTGGACGACGGCGCGTATAATCCTCTTTGGACGATGCGAGGATTCACCCAGACATTTCATTTTTGGAAGGAGACCAGAAGAGCCCAATCCGTGCCTCTCAATGCATTTCTCACCTACATCACGTTGCCCTGGTGGAGCATAGCAAAAGGTACTTGCTATAATTATTTTTATATCGGGGAAAAATAACATTGGCACGATCTAATTAAAATTTATATACATATATTTGTATGTATTCATGATCATTCTTTTCTCTTATCAGATATATTGGATCATCGAGAAGGACCCATTCTGACGTTTTAAATGAAAAATAAAAAAAAAAAAAAAAAAAAAGAAGAATAAAAAAGGAAAGAAACATAGACGAAAAAACATTGCTTTTTTCGTTCCTCTATGAATCTTGATTTTTTTTACTTTGTACGTGTCCCGACGAAATTGACACTCTCCAAAATGAAATCGAGAAGATGTATAAAATATTAAGTAATAAATGAATTACAATTTACAATCTCTTTCTTTTTCTATCTATTTCTCTCTCTCTCGCGCGCGCGCGCGCGCACGCTATCGTCTTTTTCTTTTTATTTATACAAATTGACTAAATTAAATACCTGATGATTTCGTATATAAGAATAGAAAAAAAAAAAAAAAATAAAAAAAAAACAAAAAAAGACAAATGTACGAAATCAAATCGCAATATTTTCTTTTAAATATAATTACGACGACATGCTTGATCATTGCAATAACAAACAGAAATATTATGCTTGAGGAGAGATTGCAAGTTGTCTCTGTATATTTTAGAAAAAGAAGAATTAATGCAGATATCGAATATGATTTGGGATCTTAAAACTTGTAAATGTATGTGTAATAAAATGAAAAAGACGCGTGATATTTGTCTATCATAAATTCGTAATTATTGTTCGTAATTAGTTGATAATTTTTCTGATTAAAAATAGAAAACTAAAAATTTCATATATTTTAATGATGTAATTTCTATATTTTCTTAATTGTGTTAAAGTTACGATGATCGAGAATAATTCAATCAACGACTATAACACGGTCAATTATAATCAATTAAAATAGTTTACCTTCAAAAAAAAGTTACGAAACGAAATAAAGATAATATATACAAATCATACTTACATTAATGATCAACGAGATAGGAATTAAAAAGAAAGAAATAGACAAAAGTAAATGAAAAGAGTTTTATTTTTCATGCCGCTGCACTAGTCATCGTATCGATATAATCCCCGAAATTAGTCCAAGTGTGATCCCACAATTTTGGATCAGCTTTTTCGTCCCATGGCAAATTACCTGGAGGAATTGCCGTTGCATTAAATTTTTTTACCTCATCTTGTAATTTCTTCAATATCGTTGGTAATCTGTAAAAATTTAACGTGCCAATACAATTTAAGATCAAACAAATAAATATTATATTATCGAATAATTATTTTGATAAGGTCTACTAACTCGTTAGCCAGATTATTATCCTCGCAAGGATCCTGTTGAACGTTGAAAAGACATGCTGCTTCTAAAGGTTTGCATGCGGGTAAAGAATCATTTTTAGGTGGACATTTGATAAGCGAATTATCTCGAAGTTCATGGATTTTCTCTGGCGTTAAAGAAAGACCTAAACTGGTTATCACACGACCAGCCATACCACCAATTACTGCACCAACGTTATAAACCCATTCTCTTCCAGATGGACCATACCATCCATCCCATGCCCCATTATAGGTAGAACCTTGTAAATGAACGATCTTTCTTACGATTTCATTTCATAAAAGATGCTTTACCTTACCTACGATCGAACTAATAATTACGAAAGATTATAAACCAAACAGATGATTCAATGATTTTAAATTGTATATGTTTCCCTTATTTCATTATACTTAATTTATAAAGTTATATATATATATATATATATATATATATATATATATATTTATATGTATATATGTATATACGTATAAACACGAGATACGATTTGTATACACGAATTTATTTCTTTAATAAATTTTACTTTCATGAAACATTTGTTTCCCTATAAACTTCAATTTTCACAATATTACCTTGTATCAATTTCCAATCGCCAACGGTAATAGCGGATACTCCAAAAATATCATCGATGTTATGTAAAATTGTTCTACGTGGTGATTCCTTGTCATCGCGCAATGCTTCCCATAAATTTATGCCGTCTATGTTCGTTAAATTGGAGGTATCACTTCCAGCGATCGATAAAATGGTCGGTAACCAATCGGTAATGTGAATCATTTGTTTGCTAATTCGACCAGGATGATTTAAATAAGGTGACCATAATAAACCAGCACCTCTAACACCTCCTAGAAACACAATCAATGTAATTTAATGAAATCACAAACAATATGAACGTACAACCTTCCCAAAGTGTATTTTTAACGCCTCTTAAGGGCCAATTCGAAGCTGCATTCAAATTAAATCCAGCAGCTGGACCTCCATTGTCCGTTGAAAAAATAATCACAGTATTCTTCAACAAATCTTTTTCGTATAGTGCTTTCACTACATGTCCTACCGATTGATCGAGTACAGTTAACATACCTTAAAAAAAAAAAAAAAAAAGAAAAAAGAATAAGTTATTAATCAATTATTTAAATTCGATCTATTCACAAAATCGAAATGGAAAACATATATCAGAACTTTGAATACCAGCGAATCGTCTACGATTGTAATCGGTAATCGAGGTATGTCTGGCCACTTCAAAATCAGGTGCAGGTAAAGGATTATAAGGATTCCCTGAATGAACAGCAGCATGAGCTAAATATAGGAACAACGGTTGAGTAGAATTGTGATTCTCGATTAGTTGCACGGCCTCCTGCGTGAAGACATCGGTTGAATATTGACCATGTAACTCCCACGCTGCCTTCATGTCACGTCTCATGTCTAGACCCCAGTATGGCTGTGTAAAGTACAATGAACACATTCTTCCTCCGTTGATTTAATTCAATCGTATACACACACTTTACGATTATACTACTTACTTCCTCGACAGCAGTATGGTCGAAGTAATCTTGATGGCCCGACCAGTATCCAACGTGACTATTAAAACCACGATAAGTCGGTGTATATTCTTTCTTGTAAAATCCTAAATGCCATTTACCAATGATATGTGTACTATAACCGAGATCTTGAAGATATTCCGGTAGGATTTTTTCATTAAGAGGAAGTCCTCTTGGTTCGGCTCCTTTAAGAACCTAAATTATATCAAACAACAACTTGAATGAATTAAATCATTCGAATTACAAATAAATTCGATTATTACTCACACCATGTTGCATTCCATTATGAATTGGATATTTGCCAGTCATCAAAGCACTTCTGGAAGGCGTACAGATTGGAGTTACGTAATATTTATCTAATAATAATCCAGAATATGCAAGAGCATCGATATTCGGTGTTGGTATTTGTCCTGAGCCATGAAATCCAACGTCGTTCCATCCCTGATAAAGAAAATGAACAATGATATATCGTATGTGGAATGGAAGGGGGAAAAAATTTGAGAACAAAAATAAAAAATATTTAAATAAAATATTCGATCGATTTAAGCTCACCAGATCGTCGGCCAAAATAAAAATAATGTTTGGCCTGTTAGTCGAACTCACTTTATTAACGAGTCTCGCAAAGATCAGAAAAATAAATGAGAAACACTGTACGATTACTCTTAAACGAGTCATCTTCATTGACGTCTACTCGTTTCCTACTCGTTGTCATATAAGAAATACAGAAAACCGGTTTCGAACTCAAAGAATATGCGATTTCAGGAGCTCCTGGTTAAGTTAGAGAGGATTACGAACGAAAGACTGGTCCTCGGATCGACCGTCGATTCTAAACTGTCTTACTTGAGACAAGCTTTTTCTGGACGTGAACATACTAAACTCTCCCACTTCTTCAACGTACTGCTGCAGTTACTACTACTACTACTACTACTACTACTACTACTACTATTACTATTACTACTGCTGCTGCTACTTCTTTATTACTATTATATTATTACTGCTACTACAACTAATAATTCTCAATTACTATTATATTGTTACTATTATTACTACTACTAATACTAATACTACTATTACTAATTGTCTGTTACTATTATAGTATTAGTATTATTATTACTATTCTATTATTATTTTCATTCTATTTTTATTTTCTTATTTTTTTCTTCCTATTTTTATTTACCGAAAAACGGTATTAGTAAAATTGTCTTGAATTCCTGTTCTTATATATATATATATATATATAAATATATATAAAATAAACATTTTTGATATTAAATTGTTTATATTTAACGTCGAAAATAGAAATATCACAACTTCATTATTTCCTAAGGAAATTCTATTTTATTTATATACCTACAATGTCTTCTTGTTATTTTAAAGAAGTAAAAAATCGAATTATCGATCTCTGGAATCTTTTTACCATCTACAACGTTTATTATTAAATTAATATAATAATATTTAATAATAATGATAATAATAATATAAAATGAGATAAGACCGAAATTTCTAAAATAATAACTACAATCAATTACGATTAATAGTTAGGCATTTCTTTATTTCATTATAATGTATTACATTATTATATTATCTCATCATCATAATGGATAGTAACGTAAAAGGGAGCGTAAATGCGTTTAGAACCTGATCTTTATCTTTTACGCGATGGAAATAATAAAAAAAAAAAAGAAAAAAAAAAGAAAAAAAAAGAAAGAAAAAAAATAGAAAAGAAAAAAGAAAATAATGTTACAATTTCGTAGCTGAAAGCAAAATACCATTTGATCGGCATCGTTTGTCTGGTAAATTAAATGTCACGTCAGTTGTATACCGTACGTCCACTCGCGTTCGTCGGTTTTTTAAAAAATTCCTCCGTCTGCAAACAGGTCAGTCACAAATTCGTTTGTTTATTAACTTCGAGCTAAAAAAATTTTTAAATTGTCACATTTTATTCAAGATTACTTTCAACGCATATAAAATAAATAAAATAAACTGTTTGCCATGTAAACGTTAGAAAATATTTCTATTTATATATATATATATATATATATATATATATATATATATATATATATATATATATAGAGAGAGAGAGAGAGAGAGAGGGAGAGAGAGAGAGAGTGAGTGAGAGAGAAAGAGAGAGAAAGTGTACGGTTTGCCATTTAAACGTTTGAAAAGATTTCTGAATGAAAAATAATGAATGAAAAATATTTAAATACTCATCATTCATTTGTAAACTGTTCCGTAATAAATTTTAATTTTTTAATTGGTCATATTATTAGACAATTTATTTTTCTTACGCAACGTAATACTATTAGAAATGTTATACTGGTTGATTGTTCGCAATACTCGCACATCGAATTAATCTCTATTATCAACTCTTAACCTTTATTTAAATGGAGTAAGGAAAAGAAGAACTGAGGTCATGGAATTTATCACGACGAACGTCGCAGAAGAAAATAATGAGATAATATTCGCGAACTGAAAAATAAATAAATTAATTTATCATTCTTTTTACTGTTACCAAATATTTCAGTTTGATAGTCATATAAATCTCAAAGTCGTTTATAAGAAGGAAAATGAAAAAGAGACAGAGAAAGAGACACAGAGAGAGAGAGAGAGAGAGAGAGAGAGAGAGAGAGAGAGAGAGAGAGAAAGAGAGAAGATAAAAGAGGAAGCAAACAACGTAATATTTTTATAAAGAATATATATATATATATATATATATATATATATATATATATATATATATATATATATATATATATATTATATATAAAACAAGCAAGTAACACTTTCTTCTAAGTTTACCTTGTCACGGTTTTTGTCTTTTTTATCAGCACAAACAGGTTCACGTAACCTGAAATAATAAAGGATGTCACCGATGATGATAGATCTAGTTCGTAAAAAGGAGAGACAAAAAAAAAAGAAAGAAAGAAAAGAAAAAGAAAAGAACAAAAAATAAACAAAAAAAGAAAAAAAAAGAGAAAAAGAAAGAGCACGCGCTTTTATGAAATAAAAGCACACGATGCCACGGATCTCGGTGATCTAGATCACCATCAGGTGACTCCACAAAAGATAACAGCCATACTATTTCTTTGGTCTATCGATCTACTTAAGTCGTTTAATCGTAAAGTAACGATAGGTGTTCTGACAGCAGGAGACAGCAGGGTGCAATAATAAATTAGATAGCTAAGTGAAAATGTGGTAAGTACTTTCGTGACTAACAAAAATTGTCATTTTCTAGGGCAACGTTGTGACGTTATAGACGATGAAAAAAGATCCCTCGATCTTTTTTTGTTTCAAACATTAAAGTTCTTAATTTCTGGTTCATAAATCGAACATTCTCTGTTTTTCCTTCATTGTCGGATCGTCATATGTCTATGTTTATCTTCAAATATGACAAATTTATTATTACATTCTTTTCTTTTGAATGTTGCCGGCAACGTTTTTATCCCTAATGGAAGTTACGAAAAAACGATCGACGCTACGGTAATTATTCGATATTAACATACGTATATATTTTTATCATCGAGAATATGAAATTTATAATTTAATTTTCAGTTAAACATCTTAATGTCCTGTAGGCCAGTGACCGAAAATAAATATCTATTCGCCGGCGAATATACCGACGTTTTAATTAATCATCGCCATTTTTTCGAACAAACTACAATAGCCCTAGTGGCAGAATCAAAAAATTCGACTTTCGATCCGTTCACTTTGGCCCAATATTCATTTTTTATTTACAAACAAACGTATCAGAAGTTCGTAAAATTTCTTTACAGACTTCGTATATTCGTCGTGATTACTTCCTCCCAACCGATTCTTAAATTGACCTTGAAAAGAATAAAGGAAACTACGTGGGCTAATAACAACGGATATTATATTCTAATAGATAAGAAGACAGCGAAACGTGGTTGTGATAACGCTAAATCGTATCTTTGGACAGCTTGGCAATTTGATATTTTATATTCGATCTTTATCTGCGTTGATCCTGTCGAAGGTGTTCTACTTTATTCTTACGATCCTTATACAGGTGAAACGTCAAATAATTGGAAGGAGATCGAAAGAATATCTGGACGTAATGGACATCCTTGGCTTTTACTTCAAAAGAGATATGACAATGGTAAAGACTTTAGAATTATTTTCTATTATTTTCTCTGATATCATCAAATCAATATTATTATTAATCATATTATAATCTTTTTAGAATCGACAATTTGTGAATTTAAAAAAATTAATCGAGTCAATACATTTCATGGTTACGAAGTAAGATTGTGCGCGACAAATACACCACCATTTTTATATATACAGAATAATATCACCGGATTGGATAAATTTAAAGGATATGACAGCTTGATAGTACAAACGATTCTTAAAAAGCTTAACACTACTATGAATATAACGGTAAAGAATCTTATGTTAGGTGGTATCGATAAATATGGAAGTATGACAGACTTGTTACAAGAAATTGCAAATGGTATTTGTGACGTAGGAATGAATTCCAGAAGTTTCACCATGATGTGGCATCTGAGGTATTACGTTGTCATTATTCAAGTAATTATTTCAATTATTTACAAGACGATCCAAAAAGTTTCAAAGTAATTATTTAATAATCGATTACTCTTTCTCATTATATATACCTTCTTTTATAATAATCCATTTTTTATAATAGTCGTGAACTAATCTCAACTATATAACTTAATAATTCAATAGTTATACCTATCCACACGATGAATCTGGTTTATGCGTTATGTCTCAAGCAAGTATCGAAGTTCCGGAGTTAAGAAAATTTATGATGCTTTTGGCGCAACCCTTCATGTTAGGCATGATGATATTCTGCATAATTACTCTTCTGATCATGACGAAAAGCGATGGATTTTTTGAAGCCTTTTTAAATGTAGAACGTTTGGTAGTATGCGTCGCCATATTGCGCCCGCCAAAAATAAATTCTTATAGAATTTATATCTGTATGATATTTATACTCTCCTTAACCGCAAATGCCGTTTTTCAAAGTCAATGGTATACATTACTAATGGTGCCTCAATTCTATTCGAACATTGACACTTACGATGATCTTAAGGTATATATATTTTCCTTTCCTTTTTTTTTTTTTTTTTTTTTCTTTTAATTTAATTAATTCAAACTTTCAAGCGTTATATTTCGTTATAATTGAAAAATGTATCTGTCTTCTTTTTCCTTTTTTTTTTTTTTTATAGGATTCTGGATATGATATATACGGGACTATAAGTTTCAAAGATTTGATCGGTGAAGAGTTGGAATCTCGTTTTCATGAATCATCTTATTTTGATTGCTTTGAGATAGTTAAAAATACAAGCAACTCTGTATGGATATCGGAATGTCTTAATATATATTACAGATTAATAAACGAAACAAATCTGTACATTTCGAAATCTAAAGTAAGAGAATTTGTGGCTTCGTTCATAGCGAGAGAAAATTGGCCGATCTTTAAAACGTTCAATAAACATTTGCAAAGATTAGTTGAAGCTGGTCTGGTCTCTATGTGGAAAAAACAAGCTATCGCGTTTTTGCATCAACAAATGCAATTGAAAATAATAAGCTCGACCGAATTTAAAGTTCTTAAATTTAAACATCTTGATTTTAGTTTTTACATACTTGCAATAGGCAATGCTTTTGCTATTTTCGTTTTTCTCATGGAATTGATGGTCCATCGATATCGTGACAATATCAATGGGATAATTAAAAGGAATCGTTTGTTGAAATCAAATCGTGCTAATTGTTTCAAACAAGTTCCGTCGATATAAATATTAAAATATTACTTATTAGCTTTAATCTTGATGTTTCAAATTGATTCTTTTTTTCTTCTTCCTTTTTCATTTTTTTTTTTATTTTTTTTTTTTTTGTTTTTTTAACGATCTATACAAGCAAAATGGTAAAATCAATCACGCTACAATTTTATCGATC